>NC_080712.1:28850145-29152645 GCF_019097595.1 Hemibagrus wyckioides | reverse complement strand
GAGCTAAAAGAGAACGTATTCAGCCCTGGATCCTTTCATTTCCTTACATTTGATTCATTATTGCACCACCTTGAGGCATTGGCAAGAGCTCAGCTTGGACGAAAACAGACCTGGACCGTGGCAAGAAAGGGCTTTCTCTTTACAGGAAGCCTGGCAGAAACAAACACACACACACACACATATTAATATGGAGTTATTCCAGTTTGCATTGATACTGCCCTGAAACGTGCATTCATTAGCTTCACAGACGACGACGACCCTTCACACTTACTATATTATAAAAAACCTGCCCACCTCTCCAAATTCCTCTGACCTGAAAAGGTCTACAGAGGGGAAAAAAAAGAGAGAGAGATGCTTTTGTTCTTAGAGAAAAGCAAATACAGAGAATGGAAATATTACTTGGCAGAAGGTATCAAGACAAAAAAGGCCAAGATCCTATTTTCCAAAATCTGCCTGCCCGTCAAAGCTACATCCCACACGCAGGAGTCCAGATTGATTAATCTTTACTGGCAACAAATGGACAATCGTGTTAAGTTTGTAGGCTGGAGGTCTGGACAAAATGTCTGTCTGGAAATTCCGAGATAAATGAAGCTTTCACAGTCCTTCTGTTCTTTAAACTTACTGTTAAATATTTGTTTAGTGTCTCATGATCTTTGGATTAGTGCCTTCGACTTGTCATCTCGTCTCCTGCTTCGTGTTATTTGTTGTTGTGGTTTACGTCCGTCACTCCCTGCCAGACACCCAACTCGGAAAAACCCTCCGTGCCAAAGCCTTCTCTCTGCCCCTTTTCCACCGCATGTGGTGACTGAGTTGCTGTCACCAAAGGGCAGTTTCCTGGCATTCCCACCAGCATGGTGTGATTGGTAGCTGTGGGGAAACTGGTGAGTGGATAACGTAGTATGCTGCTGACAACGGACAGGGGTGTGGACAACTGCAACTAGCAGATATGAACACGCTCTCACTTCCAGTCTCGGAAATCATTCTTAGTTAAATCTGCGAAAATACGGTATAACAATCAAAATTAGTTTGTCATCCGTGAATAATTTGCATGTCTGCTGCAACAGGCATAACCAGTTAAACTTTTTTGCAAAGCTTGCATGTAAGACATCCTGTTTTTTTAATAAAATTTAAAAATGTCTAAAAATGTGGGGGGAAAAATGTTGCCACCCTATTAGTAGGAGACCACAGAGCCACAGCCATCCATATCCAGGACTCAGGGGAGTAAAATTGCCTGTACTCTCTGGATGGAAGAGACTCTCTCTCTCTGTCTGTCCATCTGTTTGTCTGTCTGTCTCTCTCTCTCTCTCTCTCTGTGTCGGTCTGTCTGTGTCTGTCTGTCTGTCCATCTGTCTGTCTCTCTTTTGCCCTCTCTGTCTCTCTTTCTGACTGACTCTCTCTCTCTCTGTTGGTCTGTCAGTGTCTGTTTGTCTCCCCCCCCCCCATCATTCACAGCAAAACAAGCCAATTGTTGGCATTTATGAGCTTAAGTAGGCACAGATATCGCCTACAGATTTCCTCCTGTGATGCAGCAGTTGGAAAACATGACTGTCTTCACGTGTTTCAGAGGAAACCTGTATCAGCCTTCAGCCGTGGAGTGTAAGAAGAGATCCGGACGGTGGGTGGAAATTGGCTGGTGACCAAAAAAAATTCGCCTGATGACTGTTATTTTTCCGAACACTGAGGCACTTAAGAATCGTTTAATGCATTTAGAAATGGGTGGCAGCGATCAACCCCCATCAAACCCTATCTCAGTGATCTACTCGCAAAATGAAGGGATGCATTTGTATTTGTACGGCATTATATCCAGGATACAGTGCTCCCTCATACAGCTACTCGTTACAGCGTCTTTGAAAGTAATCTCTACTTCCACGCTTGGTGTAGTGTGTAAAGCTGTTTCACCATAACAAGCATGCCCTGTCCTGCAAAGCAAAGAGATCTTAACACAAAAGCTAGAAGACCCCTGGCCTGAAGATGTGATGTGACTCGCGTTCTGGGACCAGGTGTTACAAAGCGATGGGTCGTGTATGCAGGTACTTTTTATAAACCTGTATCCATAAACCACCATTTGGGCTACATTCCTAAATCAACAGGAGGTGAAACTCCAGTTTCAAGTGCGTTGAGTAATACACAGATGGAACACGTCTTCCCGGTTAAACGCTCATCAAACAAAACCTTCTTGTTTATTTTTACTGATAAATGTCTTTTCTATATCCTGAAAACATAACACATGTGGAGGAAGAAGAAAAAAAAAAGAAGTGTCAAATTAAGCATTTCCAGTACCATGGAGTATTATATGGCAGACATACAGCCCACAATATCACTATTGATTTCTCTCAGGCACTCCAAATTCTCACTCTGTGGAAAAATAACTTAATTACTGAACTGACAGAGCTTCCCCAGTATGCAACCAGACACCTCTCATGTAAAGAAAATGATTTCCATGGCAACCTACCTGAAAAACACAACTTCTTTTCTAACAGAGATTAAAACTTCTGTCAGAGTTAAGCAACTCGGGCATTTCTCCTTCGCGCTCTCAACGGAATGACGACGTGAAGTGGAATAAAAATGGGCCGGAATGAAGAGGCATGAGACACCGAACGCAACAAATTCAACTAAAATGTCCTAAAATGTGTTGTTCGTCTGTTCTAGCTGGGAGAAAATCCATTACCAATGTCCAGGGGTACCTACAAACCCATATAATGTTACTCTGCTTTATGACTACTTTACAGAATGAATCTAATCATTTCAGCTAATATCTCAGAGCAACCCCGGCTCGGATGTCGGTGTCCGAACCCAACACGGGAAATAAAAGGATGCAGAAGGTCCCTGATTTGAAATGATTATTTAAAGCCAAGCTGGCAGAAGAAAGGGGAAGAGGTTTGTCCTTTCATTCTTCAGCCTAACCTTGGTCTAAGCCTCTCATAAGCCTCCCATAGAGTCAAATGCAATTACTGCCCACTCTTTCAAAACAGAGCTGGTCGCTGATCGATCACTTAGATTTACACCAGGTCCATTTGTCTCAGCTGCTGCGCTTGTGCTTAGTAAGCGCCTCCAGATAAAAACCGAGCACACCGATTCTCACGTACTTATATAACACAGACTTAAACTGCTTAAAATTGGAATTTCAGCTCCCTTTACGAACCGTTCCTGTGCATTTCAAACCACCTTCGCAAGATAGTACAATAACTCCTGGAGAACATATAGCAGTGTATGCGCAACAAGTGGAGCGAGAAGATTCCTGAGCACTGAGAACACTCTGAAACAGTCTGAAAGCCGTGATGTAAATGGCGTCGAGCTAAATTGGAGGCATTCCAAACAGCGAGGAAGAAAAACCCGTATTGACTCCAGGAGAGCACTTACCACAGCTCCATCTGTATATACCTGTATCTCTATAGAAAATAAGTACAGAATAAAACGCAACAGGGCCACGATGTTATAGGAAAATTATTCCAGTGGAAATGGTGTGATGTGTTACCTCTGCGACGTGGAGTGTTTTCCTATAACCGTGCACCTGGAAGTGTTTTTGTTTGCCCTCATACAATAGCGACGTTTTCTAATGACTACAATATAGCTACAAGGAACGTTAAGGATTGCCCTCAAGACACATTACTTCCTGTTATCTCTTACGTTATAGGAGATACAGAAACAGTTATTTCCTTAACAGCTAGTCTTAATCTCTTTTTTGAATCATAATAAAATAAAAAAAACAAAAAGAAAAAACACAGCTTGGCATGTTAGCGAAATATGAAAGTGTAAACTCTTCCATCTTGAAAAAATCAAAACACTAAGTGAAGACTCCTCCACTAACAACAAAGCAACATTTTTATGATTTCGTAAGCACAAACTACACAAGTACAGGTACCGATTATATATCAAGCACGTTTAAATATTTAATAGAAACCCGTCATTTATCTTACAGCCGGAACTGGTGTCAGCAGCATGCGGTTACGGAAAATTAAACAACACCTGATTCAACAGGTTTAACAAAAACGTGCCACATTGTGGACTCTGATCAGAAGCTAGACAGGTGCCAGGGCTCACATGGTGGTGGTCTGTTCCCTTCTGTGAAAAAAAAAAAAAAGTGATAAGGTCCATATCAGATTTCAGGATAAAGACAAAATTACATCTGTTAGGTAGGAGCTGAAAAGCTGGTCTAGTGAGCGGCTCGTCTTAAGCAAACATGCTGGTGGTATCATGCTGGTGGATTCTCTCTGGTGAGGACACTCGAGTGACGGAGTGGTGAAGTCGTTGAAGTCTCAAGGCTTCCACATCCAAGTGCCTTCTTTCTACATTTATGTGTTCACTTATATTCTCAGAGCATTTCACTTCCTTGTTGTATAAATCCACCTATAAGCTGATATACCACTCAATTAGACTCCATTGAAGCATTCCTTGCTTGTCATGGACCTGCTTTCGTGAACATTTTTAAATGGCATTTCACACCCTGTTGCAGTGATTAGCAGTCTCCAATAATATTGCCTAATTCTACAGCCTCCCATAATCTCTCCTGCAGTTTTTAATCAATATTCTCACATTGCTCAGCATTGACTAATCCTTACTGCAACCAATTAGCCTTATTGGCTGTGAACTGCAAACCTATCCCCCTATCCCCCATGTTCTTATATCTCTGAGATCACATATACATCCTAGACTTGTAGCTCTGCTCATGGACCATGTGAATTCCTTAAATCAAGATAACATGTATGGAACTACACTATAAGCATCAGTTGTGACCCTATCTGCATCTCAGCTGACCCCTAGTGACCCTAAGGTTGAGACCGTAGGGTTTAATCCCGTTGAAGTCTGTTTCATCTCTGACTAAGATGAGTTTCCTCATCTGGTCTCTTCCTCATACCGAGACATTCATCCTTTCTAGGTATGTCCAAAACTCAGTTTTATTCCTGTTTCCATGTCCATTTAAAGATGCTACAGAGAAAGAAAAAAACATTCAAGATGGTGGGTCTTCCCTGTCATCCAGTCATGAGAGGTTTTTGTTGTCGTTTAGGACAACACTTCACATGGAGCTGTAATACACGGTTGGAGGCTCAGATGGAAATGAGTCTACGCAGAATGAGGAGAAAGATAGCACTCACTGACTGAGGCTGATTAGAGCCTTGACAAATAATAGGATCAGATTGCAGAGGCGTTCTGGGTGGAGGTAATCTTCTTCCATATACAGAAGCTCCCTACAATTACTTTTAACAGCCTCTGATGAGGAAAAAAAGAGCAATTTCATTCATTAACACCTCCACTATCCTCCTCTCCTCTTATTACCCAAGGTCGCTATTTCCTGGGGAAAGAGAGAACATACGATTTCCCCCGAAAAAAAAAAAAAAAACTTCCCTAAAATTACAAGTCTTTCCCAGGCAGAATAATAGCAATAATTTTTCTAAAAGGAGTGGGGAGTCTTTTGAAATTACAGAAATAGCTTCAGGTCTTCTTATGAAAGGGCACACCAATGCTTGGAGATCATTTATAATAAAGTTCCTTGTTGAAATGAGAAGTCAGTAACTTCATCTTCTTTTTTTAAATAGCTATTAAATTTCAGATTAATGGGCGAAGAGACGTTCCTTCTGCTTTCTACATTTAATGCCAAAATGCCCTAGTGCTTAGGAAAAGCCTAATACTCTGGTTTGAAAGACTATAATCTCTTAGGACATTCAGCAGTATCAGAAGACATTCAGAAATTACTCAGACGTCACTACAGGTGACAGGCTACAAGACAGCAATGTAAAACAGTACGTTCTCCTGTAAGGTTCCATGTTATGTCTGGACAGGCTTAGCTGTTAGACACAGAAGTATTATACAACCCAAACTGTTTAGGTGACTTTTCCACCATTAGCAGTCGTGACAAGAGAGAAACTTGGTGGATCTCAGGAAGAGTTTAAGATTTATGCTGCTTTCTTTCACCCTGACGGTTGAGAACCTCGAGTCCTGTCAACATTACGGGGCGTAATCAATCCGAAGGCTTAATCGTTTCCAGTCAAATGAGCTATTACCTGCATGGCTCTCCAATTGAGCCAGTCATAGCTGATACAAAAGATCTTTTAAAAGGAAGCTGACCCGGTAATGAGAAACAGTAGAGATGCATCAGTCAGGCGGGTCAATATGCTCTGTCTCAGACCATTACCCAATCAGGCTTAGATGTGCCATGCCGTTTGGAGAGGGATGGAACTCTTATCAGTGGCCCTGAGGATATGCTTCGCTGAGAAAAGCAGGATAAATGGGAGCCTTCATTTGCAGGGCCCGGTGAGAGAAGATCCCTACTGCTCCCTCCCTTTTTAATTTAGAACTACGGAAGGAGAGGCGGAGAGAGGTTTGGTTTAAATGACATGTTTCACTTAGGGCCTTTAACGCTGCATGAAGACAATACTGTTTACTTGCATGCATGCGGTACAATGATATCTCCCAGCAAAGCACTTTGGAAGATCCGTAAATGGGAAAGTTGCATTGTCCGGGTTAAGTCATGCTCAGAATTGTATGAGCAGTATGGTACATCAAGATTTACATTCATATTTATTCATTTGCAGATGCTGCTGTCCAAATACATGCAAGCATCTGCTACACACCACACTGGGGACACTGGGGCCATTTTTAATTTTTATACCATTTAAATTTCTACCGATTAGTTTTACTGAAGAAAATCACACCACCGACTTATACGTGCCCCACAATTCAAGGTAAACCATACAGAAAATGCTGTTAATTTAATTAAATCTGCTCAGATGTGAGAACAAAATGTACCACTTTTATTTTAAAAACATGTCCGGTTTCTATACCAAAATCAAAGTCGGTAACATTAATGAGTTTATTTTGGTTGCTAATAACAAGCCAGAGGTATCTGTCTGAGTCTAAATGAAGATGAAATTGGCAGGAACACACGAAAAAAAAAAATAGCTAGATCATTTGGAGCCAGGTCCCAACAAGACCTTAACAACCACCACAAATATTGATTGACATCCTGCAATAACAAGTCCCTGCTAAAGTTGAGGAGAAAGTAAGTGGTTGCAGGATAAGGGGGCTTTCGTTCGGCAGAGCTATGAGCCCAGGAAGCAAAAACAAACCATAAAACATAGCGCTCTCTTCTTTTTGGGAGCACATCAAAAGCACTTATACAGACGCGACCGAATTTAGCATGTCTCCAAGAGCATTTTGTTCACAGATAGAAGAAAACAGGGAAGAAGAAATGCATGCACAAACATTGCACACACACACACAATCCCGAAAAATTGATGCAAATTAACGTTTATTTAAAAAATTTATGCAAATGTATGCAGATTTTCTTCACCTAGTCTTTCTTCCTTTCTTTTTTTTTTAAACCTTTGCCTAATACTTTAGACAACAGCATGCTGTTTGAAATTCATAAAGCATTTATTTCACTCGTTAGGCACAGAATTTCCGAACCTTTCACTCCACCACCAAATGTTGCATAAAAAGTGGCACCAGTGTGAGGATTTGATGTTCTTTTCACAGAAGATTACTCTGTAGGTCATGCTGGCTTTGTGTCATCATCCACCAGTAGCAGTTAGTTGAAATAGAAATTGCTAGTTGAAAGCACGACAGGATTCTCCATCAGCCATTCGTTAACAAGAGGCTAAGGGCGCGGTGAGACGCTTCTCAACCTCTGATGCCTTTTGGTTGGCCTTTAACAAAAGATAAAAGGAGCATGCCTTTGAAACTGTCTTAAAGGTAAGCCATTGTCCTCACCTTTTGACTGAGTGGGTCACATGAGTAATCATGGATATTGATTGTAAATTAGGCTACTATGTTCACAGCCTCTGAAGCTCCTTATTCTTGTCTTCTCAATTCCACAAATGCCTCTTCTCACCCAATCCCTCTCGTTCCTCTAGGGTGCAGCTGTTTTCGCAGCTGATCCACAGTGTGAGCGACAAAGGCTTGGCCATAAGAAAAGAAGTAGTGACTGGAGAAAAGAAGGGGGAAGCGAGTGCACTAGCCCATGCAGGCGAAGCCTTTTCCTAAGCCTCTAGGTCTTTCAATGCGAGCAGTGTGTAAAAAAAATGCTCAACCATGCCTACACAAACAAATCTTGAGGCCTGGTTCCCAAACACCCACTCAGTGATCAGCTCTCTTTCTCACTGACCTGCTGAGGAAAATCAGCCAGTGAACAACTCCTTGTCCTAAAGGACTGGAGGTGGCCTGGTATTTGCACAGGGGGAACAATACTCACTCATCCTATTTTAACTGCCTTTGTCATTTGTCTTTTGTCGTGTATGTGTGTGTCTGTGTGTGTACCAGTGGATGAGGAGTAAAAGAGAAAAGAGAGACTACCCTCTGTCAAACATATGGCCAAAACCCCTAGAGTTAGAAATCATAAAATTAGGACACAAAAAGTTGGAACACTCTGGACAAGGCCGTCAGTGTCTCTGCTAACAAAACAGGACACAAAAACTGAGGTCATACCTGCGAAAGTAAGATCCTTAAGCCCCACGGCTAAAGAGGAGATTTGTACCATCTGCTGCACACGCCATTCCAAGGGATATAACAATGGACAATTTGTAAAGATGGGAATTCAGCGTCAAGATGAAGCCAAACAGACAAAACCCAGCGCAAAAAGAAAAAGCAAGCATGCAGGAGATAAGGCACAGGAATCCTGCAAGCCATTCCACTGTGTCTGACACTAACTAAAATCTTGACTTAATTTAAAGAGTGTAACAGAGCAGGCCATGCCATTCGGCTCTCCACTGTGTCAAGGAAATCGATAACACCAGGTGGAAAATGTATTAAATATTTCAGACATATTCTATGTTACATTTTTAATATTGCCAGTATTTTGGTTTGTGTAATTTTGAACAACTGCATGCTCTGTTCTAACAAAAAAAAGTTTGCACAATCCTTGGCCCTTTTGGTATTCATGCCTCCCATAACACACATAACATGAACAAACCTTGCACTGGTCAATAGGAGGAAATAGTCTCAAAAATGTTTGGTAACTTTAAACCTTTGGAAATGGTTTGGATATAGAGGTGATGTTTAGCAAAGCATTAAACTGCAAACTGTGCCAAAAGGCAGCTTTAACCTGCAAACTGTAAGGTAGCTCGTCTTGCTCCATTTATGACAAAAGCACCTGGTTTAGTATAGAGAGCCAATTATGTTAAGGCGAGTTGCTGCAGCCAGGAATAGTGCGCATGATAGCCACTTTGTTTTCAAAACCCACTCCATATGACAAGAAGATTTTCCAGTGGAACTGAAGCAGTGACATATTTTTTAGTGAAAGACATGGTTCCTCACTATACAGTGGAAATGGAGGACTTTAGGAAAAATAGTGCTTTTGGAACACATAAAAAAAAAAGAAGCTGAAAACGAATGACACAAATGTATGAGCTGCCAAGCCACAAGTACTTTTGTCAAGAAGCTCTGCCCGAGTTGGTACATTCACAATCGGGAACAACCGAGTGCGAAGTTAGACCGTGTCGCTCACTTTCCATGACCAACTGAGGCATAACTCAGCTTGACAATCCACTATGTTGATAAAGGCTAGAACTCACAAGATTGCTGCCTCCAACCCTGGTGCATTCTTCAAGACCATATGGTACAAGATGTAGCTCAAGGTCTTTGAGATGCAGTGTTAGCATTAAATTTGCACAAGGACATGGCATCTGATAACAGTAGTCAAAACCAAGCATTAATCAACTAGCTAGCAAGTCATGCTTGCGATGGACATCTCGCTTGCCAACGGTAAGCGTTCTGGTCTGTATCAGCTGTCAGAAAAAGAAAAAAAAAAAAATCAAGGTACAGTTTTCACCAAATATCTATCTTTTAACCAAAATCATTTCATTCCATGCTTCCCTTTATCATCAAATTATGTTTAAATCACAGGACACATAAGAACATGGGCAGCCATTGATTGATTCCAGTTGTGCAGAAGTTATTTAAGAATATTTCCTACAAATATACAATGAAAAGCTTCCCCTGGAGTGCTATGCTGCCACCCCACGCTCTAACCACTGTGCCATCAGTTCAACAAGCAGCATAGACTGCACGGCGACAGGGAGGATTATGCCACATTACTATCTCAACCGTTGTAAGGATGTGGACACAGTCCAGGGAAGTGAGACAAGTAAAAGAGAAAAAGTTCAGAAAGAGGAGGAGGAGGAGGAGAAAGAGTGTTGGAGTGGGAGGCAGCTGAACAGTGGCTACCAGACCCCATCTGGATAGGCGACAGCTTCAGGCCGAGTAACCGTTAAAAAAAGAAAGTGAGATGAAAAAGTTAGCCCTGTGTGTCACGCTTGGTCAGAGGCCTGAAATTTGTCCATTTTCTCTTGCTAATGAAACCAGCTCTTGCCACCCCTTACTCCCTGCTTCGCTGGATGCCCTGCAAGAGAGCGAGAAATACAGGCGGCCCCTACAAAGCCGGCCACACTGCAGACACAGTGGCAAAGGGGGGCAGGCTTCCTTGCTGAGAAACGGCTCTGCGTGCAATTTCACTCCATTATCCCTCTACCCGCAACCGTCAGGGTGCCACACTGCACCATTTTAGCCACAGAGTCACAGCTGTCCGCACTCCTCCTCCTCTTAGATGTATCAAAAGCTTCAGAGATAAGAGCGATGAGGGTGGGAGGGTGACAGCTGGGAGATGATCTGCCTTACCTTACTGGCCGCACATGAACTTCAAACCTGTTGCAGGTTTCAGCATGTCTCTGGCACTGTGGTACACAGACGACTGATCAGGTTGTTTGAGCTGAATTTCTTGCTCAGGACAGCTTTGAAGAGGTTGCTAAAGATATAGATCACTGATTAGATACCTGTGATACAATGGCATTATTGACTGGTCAGTCACTGAGGAGCTCCATGTCGGCCGCTTAATCAGCTGGTGGAGCTGTCTTTGTCTGGATTGATCAATAATAACAAGGAACAGGGGCTGAGTGAATTCACAATTCACAATAAAATTTTAATGGTGTTTCTGTGTCAAAACAAGACCCAAAATCATCCAAGCAAATTCCAATCAGCAATTCATTAAATAATATCCTGGGGGTCCTTTAAAAAAAAAAATTCCTCAAAACATAACATTTAGCTTGCATCATGACTAATCACAAAAATTCCTTTCCAACATGTGAGACCTATCCATTTGATCTAATCATCGCACCCAATTTCGACCTATTTATCCCCGTTGCTATAATAAACCTGCACTCTTTTCGGAAGGCTTTCCAGTGGACAAGTGCATCAGCATCGTCAGGCTCTAGTGTTGGGTGAGAAGGTCTAAAGTGTGTGGTCAGCATTCCAGTTCATCCCAAAAGGTGTTCAGTGGGCTTGAGGTCAGGCCTCTGTGCAGGACACTGGAGTTCTTCCACTCTAACCTTGGTAAACCATGGTGTATACTTTGTGCACAGGAGCACTGTCATGCTAGAACATGTACAGGCTGCTTAGTTCCACTGAAGGGAAATTAAAATGCTCTACAATACAAAGAAATTCTATACAATTCTGTGCTTCCTAATGTGTGACATCAGAAGGACCACATATGTCTGGGATGGTCAGTCGTCCACAAATGTTTTTTTTTTGTCTGTGTTTTAAGAATAAGAGCTGTCGAGAACAAAAATATCAAGATAACATTTTCAGGAAATGAAATATTTTTTTAATGTGTAGGCCTGAAAACTAAGGTCAAGGATCAAATGCAACACATTATCAAAGCAGTAAACAAAACTGAGCTCTGGTTTACTTACGGGAAAAAATAATCCTTAGTATCTGAGAAATGTGTACAAGCATATTTTAAGATGTCTGGCTAACGCTTGAACAGTCAGACAAGTCATTTTGCTCAGTTACAGTCTTGTGGCTCTAGCACATGTGAACTAGGATTAGTATTTATACACTTTATCATTACTAAATACAATAAAGAAAAGGAAATTGACTTCTCTCCTTTGGAAATTCACAGGATCTGTTTTGCATCCAAGTTGGATTTGATTTCATTTGTTCACTGAGCACTGCAAAACCCTTGGCTGGCCTGAAGACCTTAATACATCATAGTAAAGCCAATGGACCTTTCTGTTGGCATTTTGGATATGTAGGTCCTAAATGGTCTCTGAATGTGAATTTAATGGTCTTGCACATTCGGTCTGATTAACATGCAAGTCATTTTGTCCTTGTAAAGAGAACATTAGATTCGAGCAGATGCAAAAAAAAAAAAAAATTAAGAGGCCCTTGCCATTTCAGCAAATTTCAAAGCAAATTTCAGCGAGCAGATTAAATACTTCACCTTGTGATGTTTAAAGAGAAAATGAATGCAGGACCTTTCCTGCCTTCACTCCAAAAAACGGTCCATCAGGCTCTTTTAAACACTAATTATTAACAGCATGTCATGTTTGTGTGCTTTATTCTTTTTATCCTACAGCATTTGCCTTTAGGTCTTTTTTTTATTATTAAAGAACAACACCTAGTACCGTTTTTCCATTTAAAGTTACATTTAATGTTCTGGAATGTCCACAAAAGTTAGTTAAGAGCTGTGGTTATAGAAAATAATCAAGAACTGTGGTATAACCAGCTTCAACAGCTTATAATGAAATAATCACCTCTTGAAAGCTGGAAATCAAGTTTGATATAGTTTATGACAGTAATATATCATTGCCAGGAAGACATGAACTCTGTGACCTCAAATAGCTTTTTTTCTTCCTCTCTATCCAACATGCGGAATAGTTGCATGGGTTTAGAATGTTCATACCAAGACAATCCATAACTAACCGATTAGTTATTGAATCAGGAGCGCTGAAGCAAAGAAACAAAAACGGGAAAAGTTATGGACGGCTGTAAAGCCTCCTTAAGTTGCAGAGCTCTGCCGTAGATGATATCGATGATCTCACATTTCAGATGGAGCCATGGCTCAGTTAGCAATGAGACAAACCGGAGAAGGAAAGCAAGGAGAGTCTGGCCAGATAAAATCTTCTTTTTTTTCCCTGAGATTGACGACCTGAGCTCTTAGTTCAGCTTCCTGGGGAAATACTGATGTAGGAGAAATTCTCACACAGGAAAGGTGTTGAGACATTGAGGTTATGAGATTCAAGCCAGTGGGTAAAGCATCAAGAGCTGATTTGATACGCTGGGCTCCTTTGGAGGCTTGGCCTTTCCTCCATGTTCACCCAGTATGAGTGACATATGGGTGACCTGCTCTCTTCACACCTGCTTGAGAGACTGTGCTAATCAAAACCTCAGATCTGTGAACACAACCAACGGCCACTCTGACCTATGACTTAACAGGTTTTATTCGAGGGTTCTCTAGCAGCATATGGGGGGAAAAAATTATGTTCTCAGTGGTCCGTTTATGGAGTCGACTGAGAAATGTGTACATAGAAATAATGGAAAGTACAAATCAAAGAGTCAAGTCAAATAAAGGAACAGAATACAGTGAAACCTCAGCATACAAATCCCCTCCTTTATGAATTTTTGCCTTAAGGACTGAAATTTTGCAAGAAATTTGCATCGACATACAAAGCATTTTCAGCATACGAACGCATCGAACGAAACCAAATGGTGGCTAAGTTGCGTGTACGTCAGGGAGCCTTTAAAAACTTGGTAAGCCAATTGAAGCCAACTGAAGTGAGTTTTACGATATTTTTTTTCAGTCAGCGAAAGCCATTTCAAAAGATTTAACACACGATTCCAACATAATCTTCGACAAGGGTTCAAAAGCTAGGTGATTTTTCGGGTGTTTTTTTGTTGACAGATTGGTGGCATGGATGGTCTGTTCTATTTTTAGCCCAAGCTTGGTGGCACGACTTCCTGTGAGGATCCTTTACATGGAATGCTTGGCTTGGGTCAGTTCTTTGTAAACAGCCACACAGTTTACATACGCTTCATATTGGTCATATTTTTGGGTGGCTGGAACGGATTATCTGCATTTACATTATTTCTTATGGGAAAATTCTTCTCAATACAAATTTTCACCTCAAGAACTCGCCTCCAGAACGAATTAAAACTCTTATGCCGAGGTTCCACTGTATACTACTTTCGATGCAGATACAAGATTTAAAAAGAAAAAAAAAAGAAAAAGGAGCTATACACAAGACGTAAACACATAAAACGCACTTGTATACGCTGCCTAAAAAGAAGCCATAAAGCAGCTTCTAGTGAAATCGCATGAACACACTGCCAAGAAAGAAGACATTTTTCCTACTGAGTAATTGCTCTCATTTTCCTGCCATTTAAAAGTGCTAGAGTCGTCGAAACACTGATTTTCACTCTCCACCTCCACAAAAAATTACCAGTGGAAGCAATGGGGGAAAGAGAGCCATGTCATCGGATGAAATATTTAAGACTGTGTTTAGGCTTTTTAGTTAAATAGGCTTTTGCAATTTAAAGGCATATAACAAAATTTGTCAAAGTCAAAGTAGCAGCCACACAAGCAGCACATTCTGTAAGGATCCGGGCCTGTAAGAAGAAGAAAGAAAAAGCACCAGGTAGGGTTGTAGAGATCCTGAAAACTTGCTATTTGCTTGCTTCTCAATATCTGGGGAGCAAACCTATCAGGTATCAATCTTCTGCCTGACAGTTTCTCCTAGACCCTGAGAAAGGAAGCCTTAGAGTCATAAATGAATAAATAAATAGATGAAGACATCAAATCAGTCTACGGTGCTCACAACAAATGGCTTTTTATCTTAGAAAAGAAATTGCAACCGTCCTACTGATACGCACTGCATAGCAATTGTGCACTGGGCTCCGAGAGTTAGATCCAGGGAACGCGTCCTCGAGTGGTTTTTGTTCCAACGTTTATTTTTATTCATTCCAAGTGAATGCACATTTAGTGTGTTGGAAAGAAAAACAAATGAACAAAAAGTACAAACATAAGATTGTTTGCTTTGGGTTTTTTTTTTTTTAAGTTGCGTCTGATCAAAATAAGCAAACGCTGGCTAAACGAAGGACTTGGTATCACAGAAATGCTCCAAATGAACTGAACATGTTGCTGTACAATTTCTCTGGCACCTCATTAGAGTCTGTGGGGTTTTTTTTTTTTTTTTGGTTTTATGGAAGGTTACACAGTATCACAGGTCCACCTCCTAAATGGCCTCGGTGGCTTGCTCCATTGAACCAGAGCTCCCTGGTCTAATTGAAAAACTGCATGCTATTAAATGAAATTCCATCAGTCTTTCCTTTGTTTAAAAGAAAACAATGCAATCACTGGGTAACGTTGGCTGTTAACCGCTAATTACAATCAGAGCATGTTCATAATTAAAGCCAGAACTAAGCTCTCATGCCTAAAAGTGAAATCTTCTAGAGCGAGCAAGCACGGATGCTTGGGACAAAAAAAAAAAAAAAAAAAAAAAAAAAGGGCAAGAGGAGAACAAGGGCTACGATTACATAAATACATTGAACAGTAAATACACAGCTTCCTTTGAGCCCATATGTGAACCATTAATGATATTCCAGGAAGAAATATAAGCAGCACAGGGCATCATCTACAAATCTAAAAAAGCAATCTGTCCAAATCCTACAGCATTTCTGTCATCATGAGATAATGAGGTGAGCATGTCAGTGGCTTCTTATACCTCAGAACAATCAATGACAACTTAAGCTTTAGGTTTACTGATACGAAAGGTCAAGAGGGACAAAGAAGAAACTCAACCTTTAAGAATTTTGTCCCTTTTATCTAAGCCTAGATGCATCAGCTTGAAAGTTTGGGAGCCTGAGGCTATGTTCTTGTATAAAAGTACCTAGATTGTGTATTGTTATTAATCAAGCCTGCTTTTTTTTTTGGGTGTAAAATTATAGGGTGAGCGCTTCCATATTCACCACTAGCATTAACATAGTGATAATAGATAATAATAACTAGTTTCAATCACACAGTCTGACACGTGTTCTTCGTGATACAGGAGAAAATCTGTACTTTCACTGACAACACACAGCTACGTCACGGCACTGTTGGCTGGCTTTACTCCAAAGAAAATGTTGCCAGGCCGGTTCAAGTCGACAGCAAGGCTACGGTAACCACTCTTTACCACCGTCCTGAACAAAAGACGCAAGTCAGAAAGCATAACCCGCCAAACCTTGAGACAGATGGGCTACAACAGCAGAAGACCACACTGGGCTCCATTCCTGTCAGCCAAGAACAGCAATCTGAGCCTACACTGGCACAGCCGCAGCAAATCTGGACAATTAAAGATTGGAAAAAAGTCACCTGGACCGAACGTTGGGAGAAAGAAGGTTGACGTCGAAAGCATGAATCCACACACTCAAGCTGCTGTCAGACTGGTAGTGCTGGTGGAATGGTGGTGGATAGTGTTCAGAGAATATATATATATTCCGTCATAGCAGCTGGATTTTTTTTCTAACAAGCGTGACAACTGTATTAGTCTTTATTCTGGAAAAGGTAACTAATGAAACTTCCAGACAAGTCGGTTGTTAAAACGTGGTTTTCATCAAAAAGCAATATTATTACTCGGTTTCATGGCAACAAGTCACATGTGGTGAAACTGCTCGTTTGTGGGTGGAAGAAATGACTGATATTAAACAGATAACTGTAAATCCTGGTATAAAAATCAATACAACGCTGATCAGAAATGATTGATTATATTTTCGAATAAAACCTTCTTTTCCAGGGTGTTAAAATGTCATCACTTTCCATACACATAAAATCCTCAAATAAGAAAAAAACAACTCATGTTCTCCAGTCAAGCGAGTCCTCTTTAATCTCAGCAAAAAAAGTTTCCCAAAATGTTCCTAAGCAATTTCTTTTTATTACTCTGGTTACATGCAGCCTGAGAACAAACATATGGTATGTTGTGTACATTGCCCTAAGTGTATTTCACCCCACAGTGTTCCCTCATCTACCATTTTTAGAATGAGGCAGGACACGGGTCTGTTGTCTTTTCATGAAGATTAATATCCACGTGTCTGTTTTTTTCAAGGACCCGCTATCGCTTTTCTGGAACCCAGTTAGTGAAGAACAAGGCTAAAAGCACATGGTGTGCCAACATACTTCCTCTCACCCAACCTAATCATCTCTTCCCCAAATGTGAGTCATATGCACCAGACAAGCTCCATGTTGTGTAAAAAAAATAATATATAAAGCCAGAGAGAGAGAGAGAGAGAGAGAGAGAGAGAGAGAGTGTGTACAAGAGGCAACCTTTATTAAAGCTCTGACAAAGAATACATGAATAGGTAAGTGGAAAGCTGGCCTGAAATCTGGCTGAAAGCGGGTCATGTTGATTTTGCTTCTACATCGCTCTTGTATTTCTCATCTGTCACGTCATCTTGTAACGTCCTTGTGTAAAAAAAAGAGACAGCGTTGATGCAGGCTGGAGTTGGGAAATTCATAAATGGCTTAGCGCTGAACCAAGCGTACGTTAGGAAGAATTATGAAAACGATGATTGATGGCCTGTCATACGGAAAAACGTTGAAAGATACATATCTGCAAAAGATTTGTCATGTCTTTATAACAAATAACTACAGTGGATATAAAAAAAGTTTACACACTCCTGACAAAATGATGGGTTTTAGTCATGTGAAAAAAGAAGAAAGAAATGAACCAAGTCAAATTTTTTTCCCGTCCTTGATGAATGTGAAGTTATAATACATAAATAAAAATTAAGTGAAAAACAAACATTTTAGGAGAAAAGAAATACAAAATAATAATAAAAAAAATTATTATTATTTAATATTATATTAATTTATATATTATTATAAGATATACAATTTATATATTATTACAAATTATTATAATTTTTCAATAATATATAATAATTTATTATAAGTGTGCCACATGTTCAAAAATAACTCTTAATTATTCTTAATTTATTTAAAATATATTATTCTGTTAACCCAAATAAATGTCTGCTTCTGTAGGATTTTCTTCACACCTTCATGGTCTGCGAAGAGCTTACAAAGCATCCACAGTATCTCAATTGTTGAAAGACATCAACAAGAAAAGGGAATAAAAGAATGACCAAAACATTAGCACACTAAAGTCCATCACTGATAAACACAAAGAAAATAGCAAACCACAGTGACATGTAGAGATGTAGAGAAGGGCAAGACAAAAACTTACCAAGGAGGCTGCCAAGAGACCTACAGTAATGTTAGAGGAGCTGCAGGAACATCTGACACGTACCGCATGCGACCACAAACTCATATTCTTCACGTCTAGGCTAGAACTGCTGGTCAGAAACCCTTTCTTACCTCAAACCATGTGTTGTGGTTAGAATCTGAAATGTAAAATAACTCCGCCATTCAAAAAGTTAATTAAAAAAGCACATCACCGAAAGCATGGTGGTGGCAGCATCATATTTTCGAGCTGCTTTTCTTCAGCCAGAACTGGGGCTTTTATCAAGGTGAAGGGAATCATGAATAGCTACAAACACTGGTCGATTTTAGAGCAAAACCTTCAGATGTCTGCGAGTAAGCTGAAGATGAAAAGGAATTTCACCTTTCAGCACGACCGTGGCCCAAAGCAGAAATCCGAATCAACAAAGGAACGGCTTAACCAAAAAAAAAAAAGATCAATGTTTTTGAATGAGCGAGCCAGAAGCCCAGACCTGAATCCTACTAAAAATCTGTAGGGTGACCTGAAGCGGGCTGTACACAGGAGAAGACCTTACAATTTGATGGATCTAGGATGTTTCTGCAAAGAAAGAGTGGGAAAATATTGCCGAGTCAAGATGTGCCATGCCGATAGACTCTTCCCCCAGAAAAGACCGAGTGGTGTAATAAAATCAAACGGTGCTTCAACAGAGTACTGGAATTTCACACTGAGGCTAGAAAAACTTGACATGATTTATCCTGGTTTCCTTCTTTTTTTTTTTTTGTTTGGCATGAACAAAAAAAAAAACCCTGCCATTTTAACAAGGGTGTGTAAACACCCACTCTTCTATAGACTGTATATCTGAAATCTGGCTTAGACAAAAGTATTGATTAAATAAGATGGATTTTAGGAAGTCTGTGATGTTGACTTCCTAAAAGGCTGTGAAGTCCAGGACTGTCACACGGTTGCATCAGCCTCGACATAGCCGCAACAACTGAATTTATCTGAAACGTGGTAAAGTGCCCTGAGGGTGAGGTATGCAACTCTTTTTCCTTTGTTTGAGCAACAAACTAGAGAAAGAATATCAGACATTTATATTTCTGAGATTTACATTAAATTCCCTTTACGTGCTTGGTGAAATATCTACAGAACCTGGTGAGTCAACATAATCTGCACAGACAGACAGACAGACAGACAGACAGACAGACAGATAGACAGACAGACAGACAGACAGACAGATAGATAGATAGATAGATAGATAGATAGATAGATAGATAGATAGATAGATAGATAGATAGATAGATAGATAGATAGATAGATCATAAAAAACAGACAACATCTGGAGACAGACAGACATAGATAATCAAAAATATAAACAACCTCTGGAAACAGACAGAAAGATAGATAGATAGATAGATAGATAGATAGATAGATAGATAGATAGATAGATAGATAGATAGATAGATAGATAGATAGATAGATAGATAGATAGATCATAAAAAACAGACAACATCTGGAGACAGACAGACATAGATAATCAAAAATATAAACAACCTCTGGAAACAGACAGAAAGAAAGAAAGATAGATAGATAGATAGATAGATAGATAGATAGATAGATAGATAGATAGATAGATAGATAGATCATAAAAAACAGACAACATCTGGAGACAGACAGACATAGATAATCAAAAATATAAACAACCTCTGGAAACAGACAGAAAGATAGATAGATAGATAGATAGATAGATAGATAGATAGATAGATAGATAGATAGATAGATAGATAGATAGATAGATAGATCATCAAAAACATAGAGAACATCTGGAGATAGATAGATAGATCTCTATCTCTGCTGAATCTCAGTTTGTAATGAATCACGATAAAGTTGGAACAAACCCCATCCCTCTGCGATTCCCGTCCAGCAGCTACGTTTGAGCCGCAGAACATCCAATCATCTATTCCACATGTTGCAGATTTAATGAGAGCGAAGCATTTAAAACATTTAAGCATTTTTTTAAGGCAGGATAATGAGTTCCACTACAAAGCCAAGGTCATTCCACAAACACGACAATGACTAATGCAGACAGAGGCTGTGAGGGCTGATCAGCTGATCGCCGTGCAATTTATACACTCTCGAAAATAATCAATCAACCCTGTCATATTATAGACCTACTTCTTAAGACAAAATGTAACGATAGAATATATTAAAATCCGTTCAACTGAAATTGATTATTCACTCTCGGCCTTCATGTTACATATCTTATGAGCGAACTCATTAAATATTGCCTGCATTTTTAAGCAAATATTGTAAGCGTGTTATACTCAGGGTCATTTAGTTAAAATAAAATTAATAGCTTAATATTCAAGCTCAATAATTAATAGCTTAATTAGAGCTTAATATTCTCAATATCGCATTAAACAAACAGTCTTGAATTAAATTTCTTTAGATCATGCCAACAAATACTTTTTCTGACAGCACCAAACACACATTCCACCACTTTCCACATCCAGTGTGTTTTCCGGCTCCTGTATCTAAACAGGTGTAAGGAGTTACAACACCTTGTTCTGCGACAAATAATGAGAAAGGAGAATCTTTTCAGCACAAAGTTGTACAGAAGACGATGTTACTGCATGAGACATTTCACCAATCTGCAATTTAATTTTTTTAGGATTTGACACTCTGTTCCCTTCTCACTCCTCTCGCCCTACCGCTATCCTTCTTTCGGTTTACTTTGCACTTCTGTTTTTTTATCCAGTCAACATGACTGAACAGCAGGTCAAGCGTCACACTGTGATCTGCAGCCGTGACAGCTACCATATTGACAAAGACAGCAGGACTCACTCTGCAGCTCTCACCTCAACGCTGATGAGCCTCAGGAGAGAGAATGATGAGAATGATTTTTTTCTTTTTTTTTTTCTTTTTTTTTTTAAACAGGCCCCATTGAAAATACTCTAAACTGTACCTCCGCAGAAGGATAAGCAAAGCTCAATAGAATCAACAGACTGTTTACGGGGCAGATGTGAAAAATGGCCAACAGATAAAAGATTTTTTTTTTTTTTTTTACATATATTACCTCTCTACAAACTTCCCCCAAAAGAAATGTGCTTTTATTTATAGAGCCTCTGCTCCACATATCTCACGCAGACCACAGGCTGTGTGCAGGGTGGCATGTCTCTACTGGAGTCTACGAGAAAAAATCATCTAATACTTTATTTAGATTATATATTAGGGGCGTTACACGACAAAAAAATGATTACACGTACATATGAAAAGCTTTTTTTACTTTAACAGATTAGTAACTGGATTTGACGTGAATGTTTTTTTTATTCCTAAATTCCCGCCCATATTCTCAAAGCTCCGCCCCCCCGGATCTACAGTGGCCTGTAGAGTAGCGTGTGCTAACATCCGAACACAAACAATGGGATTCTTCAACTACTTATTAGACTTGTGCTATACGTTTTAGCATATCGTACCTAATTTCCCAGGTTTTTTGCACAAGTAGGAAAAGAAAAAAAGTGACTATTCCTCCTTTAAAGGATTCCATTTTGACTAGCAGCAACACCCCGTCTCCCGCTTTCCTATTAGATTAGACTTTGCTTGGTTGTGTCCAGCAAACATTTCGGATCATGATTCAACCCAAGAAGCCAAAGCAGAGCTTGTAAAATATCATTAGTTGACTCTATTTCTGTCAGCTATAATCAATACGTCCCCTATTTTAGGGCAGACAATGTTCTTGTTGTCAAAGCCAGTTTACTATGAGCCAGCTTACCGAGTCACGTCAGACAGAAAGCTCACCCGAAAGACCAATTACAGAGACCAATTACAAAGCAATTATAAAGTTGACTGATGTAGCTGAGGAAGTTCAAAAGTTTAATACAGTTATGTTCAGCAAATAGTTTTCCCCCAGTGTTTTAGGAGAATAGCTGTAGGGTTCATGTTTGATTAAAAAAAATAATAATAAATGTTGTCGAGACAGTAGAACAGCGTCACTGAAGACATAAAAAAATAAACTTTAAATTCACAAATGTCACTGAATTTAGTTCCATAATGCTCTGATGGTGTACATTGGAGGGTAAAACACTTACCACACACACACACACAGTGTGATGTCTCCTTGAACTTTCAAGAGGTTTCTTGATTTTAAAACATCTCAAGCGCTGCATGGTGCTGCTGCCAAATCCCAGAACCCATGTAGTACATGCCAAACCATTAAAACAGAGGAAAAACCTAGTGCAAGCCAGCATTCTGTGAATTTGGAGAAAGAGTGATGTGACAACCATCTGGCTTTGTCTGCTCACTGTCAAGGTAAATTTATTTGAGATTCATTCCCCCTGATTTTTAGTTGCTTCCTATTTTGAAGTAATGCATCTCAACGCCAGAAGCAGTTACACGGCCGAACCTACGTCCCACTAGCCACTGTCAACACCACGACCCTCGCAAGCACTCAAAGCTACCTCCGTCTATTCTACAGAATGTTCTAGATGTCAATGCAAATGTCAGAGTAGAGTAAGCTTGATAAGGGTCTGGAATGTTGGTTTATTTACCAGACAATATTTAGTTACAACAGGACTTTTAGATGCGATACTTGCAGCTTCAGAGTTGGTTACATTGACTGTCTTGCACAATGTGTAACTCCAAACAATAAATAAATAAATAAAAATAAATAAATAAATTTATTTTTTAATTTATTGCTTTAATAAAGAAAGTAAACTAAAAAAAATAAAATAAAATAAATAAATAAAAATTTAATTAAATTAAAAAAAAAGTCTAGTTTCTTAGTGCTTCGGAAGAGTAAAAAGAATTATTGTGCTGTTTTTATTTCCCAACATTGTCCACCAAATTATTTCCAGTTACATTAAACCCGACCTTTAACAGAAAAACACTAATAATAATAAAAATAATGAAAATAAAATCATAATAATCATCATCCTCATAATAATAATAATAATAATAATAATAATAATAATAATAATAATAATCATCATCATCATGGAGGCTTAATGCCCTTATGTGCTTGAATTTCCATTTTATTGTAACACTGTCAACAAGCGAGCCGAATTAAAATCATTTTAATTCAGTCACAATAGAGATTTGAAATCTTGGTTCTTTTCCAATCCCAGCATTTCTTCCCTCCTTGACTGCACACATAATGATGCAGCCACTTTTACTGTCTTCGCCGTGACTGTTATCGGCATCTCTCAAGGTGGTATTAAAAAAAAAAGAAAGAAAGAAAAAGAGAAGAAAAAAAGTGGAACGACGAGTTTGGACTGAAAATGCCCAAAGAGATAACAAGGGAAAGAAAGTCTGCTCCTTCAGTTTCTGTGAACTCTCCTTCACCCTAAATCACAACATGTCCAACTACAATCTGAGACTTTCTGAATTATCCATTGCACATTTTAGTCAGTTTGGTGCTGAAATTCGGGCTTTAGTTTCAAGTCAAGAAGTTTTTTTTTGTGTTATTTTGAGCCTATAGAGCTGATGCAGTACACAGTGACCTGAAACAACGTTCCTCCAGGACCCTGGTGCTACATGAAGACACAAAGCTACACAACACACAACACAGAACTGATCGAATATGTAAGGCCAGACTGTGTTAAAGGTATAGAACAAATAACCCTTCTTTCTTGAAAGAAAAATGTCACTGTAATCCCCTTTTCCCTAACACACACTGGAAACTGGTAGACTTTCCCGTACGGTCTTGACTGTAGACCAAGAACAAATAATTAACATCTTTTAGTATGGAGTTTGATTATTAAGTACACATTTGACCTCCGTCGAACTGGAATAAAATTATAGTGTTTTTGCCTTTAGTTCTGGTTCTTTATTCTTGTACGATTTAAAAAAGAAAAACTGAAGCTACATATGGTTTTTATGCTGCTACACCAAAATAAAGAATTAAAAAATAACTCAGAACTAAGGGCTAAGATGTAATCTCATTAAGATTAGACGAGGAGAAATATCTAAACCACACCAATTTAATGATCTGAAGCTTGAGAGAGAGACAGATAGCAAGGAAGGAACAAAATGAAGAGATAGAGAAAGAAAAGTTCAAAAAGGAGTATATATTAAAAAAAAAAGTGAAATAACCCTTACCATCTGATGACATTAAAGTTGTTCGGCATGACGCTAGGGCAAATCAAACGCTGTACGTTAATGAGATCACACCATCCGCATACAGTGTGCAGCTTGGAGCTGTTAGATTTCAGCAGCAGGGACTGGCAATCTTGTCATAATTGATTGGAAAATAAGTGGTATGCAATACCAAGCTGTCCTTGATTAAAACCTGCCAGAAACCTCAATGTGAGGGAGGAAGCATGTCTTTCAATAGCACAATAACACATGATCCAGAGACCACTGCCACATCAGCTACGTAGTGTTTTTCCCTTTAAAATAGGAAAACAGATATCCCTTAGTGGACTCGTCCTTGAGTCCTGATTTTAATCCCATCCAATGTCAGAAACACTGCCGAACTGTCTAGGAGGAAAGAACACAGCACAAACTCCAAAGCTAACAGAGATCTATACGAGCCTGCCAAAACGTTCGGGAAAGAGAAAGAAAACCGGACGCTTCTAAAGCCAAACTAAATGAATTCATCAAAGAATGAGGAGTTGTATCAAGACAGGCCCTTTCATTAGGTGTCATTTGTTTGGAGACTAACACTGAAGATTTAACACCAAGTTGCTACCAAAAAAAAAAAAGCACCATATGTGGATAGTTTAAAATACATAAAAATATATATATTTCTGCTAAGAGTAGCTGGTAGCTTTCTAGGACGTCGTGTACGAAACATTTGGGAATTCTAATGAGGCAAAAAGTGGTTCACTAATTTATGAACTAAAGGATCGTTAACAGAAGAAATTCCTGCCGTATTTTAAGCAGATTCATCGATCTTATAAAACGCTTAATTCAGCAATTATTATGCGTACAGTAGGCATGCTTTATGTTTCTAGCTCTGAACTATCTGTTTCTTCTCAGTCTTGACATTCAGACTTGGGAAATGGTCAATTATACATTTGTATTAAATGATGAGTAAATTATAGACAATATATTTCTGCACATCTGGTTTCCTTGCAGCTTGTTTCTTAAAGCGGGGCACAACACATGGATGCTCTACTTTCTTAAGGTCCAACTGCAATCAGCAGCATTTGGGACACAATTATAAAAACATCTGCTTATAGACAGCGTGTTTAACCATTCACTCCTTTAATGGCAAACAGTCTGTCTTTAAAATTGACAAAAAACACACACACACGTTTAGTTAGAGTCTGAGTGTGAGATCTACATGATAAGAAAATAAACGTAATGCCGCATTTTGGTCTCTTTATTAATGATAGATAGATAGATAGATAGATAGATAGATAGATAGATAGATAGATAGATAGATAGATAGATAGATAGATAATCAAAAACAGACAACATCTGGAAACAGACAGACAGACAGACAGACATGAACAAGTGTATATCTTTAAAAAGACCATTCCTATTTTGTTTTTTAAAATCAGATGTTGATGGTAAACTTTTAATCTGTATTGTATATTAGTGTACGCCATTTGGTTTTGCGGTTATTGTTCTTTCAGGGTTTCGAATCTTCAGAAGCAGATTAAATTTTAGTGCCTTTGTAGGCAACATTTCTCCTTGAAATAACATTATATGAATCTAAATTAACTCATTTGATCTCCTGTGATTTTTTTATTTGCGGCATGCAGGTGCCATAATTGCCTTCCCCTACCAACATTCCGTTCTCAGTTGACTGTACAAGAAGTGCAATTAACGTGTCCTTAAAGGAGACTGAAATCGAGCCCGACTCCCTTCGCTGTCATTACTGTGCCTCCTACTTTTTTTTTTTTGCTAGTCTTGGCGCAGTTCTGAAAACGGTGCTATAAATACACTTTATAAAAACACTCCTACAAGGCACTGGGACCTCTTAGTGTTCCTGTTTGTGAAAGTAACAGGATCTATGCCAATTTTTGCCTTTATTCCCTCTCGCACAGGTTAAATGGCAAATGGCATCCGTTCAATTCTATTCAACACCTGTTCGCTGGACTCGTGAAAAACTGAAACAGAAGAAATGGAGAGCTTGGCTGGATGCTGGAAGAGAAAGAGAGAGAGAGAGAGAGAGAGAGATTGGGAGATTGTGAGAGAGAGAGAGAATGGAAAAGATCACATTCAGTTAGTCAAAATGGAGCAGGGGCAATGATCCAAAAAGATTTGTGTGTAATAACAGGTAAGGGCCACTGAAGTAAGTGTTATTTTAATATAACAAAGTATTTCTAACACACAGCTGCGATTAAAATAAACTATAAGGATAAAACTATAAGGGTAAAAAACAAACACTGTCGTCAAGTTCACTACATTTTAAATAACAACATACAACATAATTCGGCGCGTTTCATGCTACCCCCAGGCTTGAGGCGGGCGACTTTACTCTAATCAAGCGCGGACTTTCATTAGACTTTTAAATTTTCCACCTGATTTGCACAGTAAACAAAGACAAAATGAGCATGACTGCAACAGCAGTGGTCATTAGTGGGATTTATTTTGTCTGATGAGGTTCAGATTCAGAGTCCTACTTATTAATGAAATAATGATGCTTCTTTTTTTTTAGGATTATCCATCCGTAGCAAATGACTCGGCGCTTCATGTCAATGAGTTTCAAACAAATACTACCGCTGTCACATTTCACACTGATGATATAGCCTGAGGTCTCCGGATAGTCATAAGGCACAATATAAATGATCGGTAATAAAAATCCAGATTGACAGACGAGTGCGTCTTCTTTTCTTTTTGCAGTGGAGAGAGAGAATTAGATTCATTCTGCTTCATCTTAAGGAACTTGTGTTAAATATTACAAATACATTCACTGGTTGTCATGGACCTCACTCGTAGAGCTTGTTTTTTAGTTACTTATTCAACCAGTTCATCTTGACATGAGCCATGAAATTGTACTACAAAAGCCTGAAGGTCTCCGATCCAGTTTGCCCGAGGCCGCAGCTTGCAAAGTATTGTGCGGTTTAACTCTTAAACTACCGCTATATACAGAAATCTGCCTACTAATGTCCAGTTGCATTAAAATTGTTCTGTTCTACATTTCTGGCATTTTGAATTACAGGCTGAATTGAGACTTACAGGGCTTTGGGTCAGGGGCTCAACAGTGGCAGCTTGGTGGACCTGGGATTTGAACTCACACCTTCCCATCATTAACTGGAATTATCCAGTTTTACTTTGCAAAAGAGTTAACAAATAACACAAACTGAGAGAAAAAATAAAAAATAAAAGCGAGTGGACCGTTGTGCCTCTGTGCTATCAGGTGAAATAGACTTTAACAGTACAAATATTATAGGAGTTTCAAGGGACCATTAAGCTATAACTGTAACTGCAAACAATAATTTTCATGGACTGGCACAGACTTAACAACCATGTGTGCTTGAGCCTCCATGGAAAATTACCTCGTGTTACCTCTTAATAAACCTTCCACAGCCTTATCACAACACCAAATCATTCTTTTAGCATATTTAGCAAAGTGGTGGAAATTGGTGCGTGTCTCGTAGACACACCGGCTCTTGCTCTCTTTTTCCAGCTCTAGATAAAAAAATTTTTTAAAAAAACTGAGAAGGAATTTAGCATAAACGTAGCCCTCCACCCAGCTCCAAAGCTCTCTGGGGAACATCGACATGCTGGAGTGAAAGTTCACCTCTATATACTGTGATCCTGTCAGTAGGCTGAGCGAACCACGTGTCTCTTATGAGCACCACTTTATCAAAAAGCTCCATGCGCTTCTTCCCTATCTCGAAACTATCGGCGTCAGCAGTTTCTCCTGAAGTTAATGTAGCTCCACGCACACATGTTACTGCTTAGCGGAGAGCAATGTGGGCTCTCGAACATACTTTTATACGGCTTTTCGTAGGCCTCATTACATAATGTCAACCACAAGCATTTGAGTTGGTGCTTTTAATAATAAAATAAATAAATAAATAAATAACAGTAATACATGCTGACTTGGAGATCAGGGTAGTCCGGTGGCCACTGTAATGGATCTTCAGCCAAATGACATCAACATGCAATTACAGTTCAAGGTTCATTCTGGTAAATCGGGTCTATTGCATACTCGAACTTAAACGTAGACTTACACAGTGCTGGAATAAAAGAAACAGCAAATTTTTTTGCTTAGGCAACAATCTTGTGAGTAATTACACATTAGTTTGTGAGATCTAGTTATAAAAAAAAAAAAAAACAGAGCAGGCACAATTTATTCTACATTTCAATTTAAACAACACTTCTACATTTCAATAATGAGCTGCTTAAACAAGCCAAAGTTTTATAATTATGGACTGCTAATTAAAGTTCACTTCAAAAACACTCGGCTTTTATTTATTGCCTGTGGGGCTTAAACTTTAAAGGGCTCTTTTGTAGAAAAAAAAATAAATAAAAAACTTCAAAACCAAAGAACGACATTAAACAAAAAAAAAAAAAAAAAAAAAAGACTCTCGACTGAACCATTACAAAAGAAAAGAACAGCGAGGTTAGACTCAGACGCCTTCTCTGTGTATGTTCCGCATACACCCAAACTTCTCGTCTAATCGTCTGTAGGTTCCACATGTGCCACCAAAACAGCTCTGATCCCTCGGGGCATGGACTTTACTGAAGGTGAGCTGAGGTATCTGGTACCAGGATGTTAGCAGTAGATCCTTTAAGGTGGCGTCACCAAGGATCAGACTTGTTCATCTCAGAGATGCTTGATTGACTTGGATCTTGGGAATTTGGAGGCCAGCTCTTTGTCCTGTTCTGCAAACTACTCATCGACAATTTTGCAGTGTGTCATTGGAATTACGCAACACTGATGCTTGGGCTGTGACAATGTTTATGTAGGTGGTACGTGTCAAAGTAACATCCACATGAATGCCAGGACCCATGATTTCTCAGAAGAACATCATCCAGAGCATCACACTGCCTTCTTCCCATAGTGCATCCTCGTACCATCTCCTCCCTGACACACAAAAATATCAGACCAGGCCACCTTCTTCCATTGCTCCATGAGCCTTCAACAGTGTACAGAGGTCAGCATGGGAACTGTGGCTATACTGTGGTTCTTTATCATTATTATTTTCAGCCATTTGTGCTACAGCAGCTTTTCTTCGAGTTGGAACCAGACAAACTAGCCTTTGCTCCCCACAAGCCATGGTGGCCTGTGACTCTGTCGGTTCACCACTTGTCCTTCCTTGGACTGCTTTTGGTACGTACCAACCACTACACACCAGGAATGCGCCACAAGACCTTCTACACTTGCCCATTTATCCTGCTTCCAACACATCAACCTGGAGAACTGACTGCCTAATATACCAGCCAGGTGCTACTGTAAGAAGATAAATCAATGTCTTTCCTGTCACCGGTCAGTGATTTTAAGGTCATATCTGATCAGTCTTTGTGACACTATGTGCTAATTTCAGAAAAATGTTCACTTGGGTGGGTAGGAAGAAAATTCTATTTTGTCCCACGCTCGTCAGCATCACCGGAAGGCATAGCCGACATTTCCAATTGAAGTGCATTAAGAGTTTTTCAGAGAAAGTAAACTGCCCTCTACCAAGAATATGACCTTCCTCAAGTAAAAGTGCAGGGCTTTCAGATTCCATCTACCTGGAATGGTCACTGGCTGCAATCAGAATGCTCAGAAGAGTCGATATGAAAAACACCGCCGCTACGGACGTGCAACCTAGCAACTCGGACAAATTTCTATTAGGTCACTTTTACTTTTCTCAGCTCTGTATGGTTTGGTGATTTAGTTTGTATGTTGTAAGAGCAGCTACCAAAATTCAAGGAACTAGAAGGAAGAAAGTAGGACTATTTCGCAGCCGAGTCCGCACCCAGAACGATTTCTGACTTGCTTTGGGACCGACAGGTTGTCACAGGTTTGCTTTCGACGCAGATATTCCTTCTGATCTATGAACCAATCCTGTAATCCCATACATCAATTCTGTGCATGCAGGTTCGCGCATATAACGCCCAAGGTTAACAACCCATTTGCTTGTTTTTTTTTATTACTTTCCTTTGGTATAAAACAAATCAAGCAGTGATGGTGTGTCATCGAAGCAAGTCATAGTGCACCTAAACACAAAGAACACGTTTTCCATGATGATCTCAGCGCAAGCACTCGCACCACAAAGGTCAGCTAAAATCCAGTGCTCCAGTCTTATGAAAGTGTGGTTTTATACTTCAGTGACGTCTTTGGTCTGCACATAGGATCATGACAACTCTTTCCTTTCATTATGAAATTTAAACAGGGGGGAATGTGACCAGTTGAAGCAATCACATTACCCAATATGCGGCAGCAAGCACGGCTAGCTCTCCCCAGACCACCATTTTCAAGATGACCAGGGATCGTTTCTTTGAAAACGCCAAACAGAAACTCTCTGAATTTAAGCGAGGCCAGGAAAAAATAGCGACCTTAGCGTAATGAAATGGTTTGCTCTGACATTTTCACTGTTCAATTGCACATCTGTTCAAAGACGATTATTTTGTACTGAAAATAAAATGAAGACGTTTCAAAAAGCCCTTTTTTAAAATCTATTCAAAAACCACATGGTTCTCTCCTCATCTATACGCTAATCCAGATCAGGTATAGTACTCGCGTCTAATTTCATAATACAGCCAGGGACGTCCATTTTTCTTTTTTTTTTCCCACATTTTATTTTCTTCCTCCTGTTTTTTTTGTTTAATCATGAAAACACAGTTCTAACATTTTCTCCTCAAAACTCATCCTAGTATCTAATCTAAAAGAAAATTACTAGATTATAGCGCACAAGAACAGGACATACAGCATCCTACTAGAACTAGACAAGGGTTAGCGTGTAATACATCCACTACAACTGTGCATTTCAAAAAGCTCTTCAAATACTGAACAAGTATCATATTAAGCAAAAGAAATCATTAGCATTAACTAATCAACAAAAATGAACAAAGATGGGGCATCAGAGTCAACCCTCATACTTCCGACAGCTTGGGAGGAAAAACCAGAGTGTGAAATTTGCCGTGGATGAACACTGCCTCCTTGAGGCCGTGAGCCGGTCCTGAATATCTGCAGCAAAAACGCATGTGTCTCAAGTTTGGGGTTCAGAAAAACATCCATTTGACTTTCATCCATCAGTGGGTGGCATACATGGATAATTGTGGAGAGATGGACACACGCGTACAGTTGTGCATGCACGCACACACACACACACACACACACACACACACACTGCTTTCAGGACCTAAACGTGACTCATTGTTCTTTTCGCCCACACATCCATTTGAGACAGCACAGGCACATTAAGCTTTCCTCTACATCTCTGTCTCTTTTTTTTTTTCTTCCCCCAAATGTCTCACAGTTCAAAGCTCAACACACAAAAAAAGTATTAAAATCCGAATCTCAATTCGAGTTTGTGTGTCAGTTTTCCTTCTTGTGACCAGAAACATTGTACGGCATGACCTCAGTATGTGTGTGTTAAAAGTCTACAGAAACATAAGTGGAGAACCGGTGCCAGAAACCTACATCGTGAGAGAAATTTAAACTCACACACTTGTCCGAACCATCTACATCAATCAGGCATAACATTATGACCACCTGCCTAATATTGTGTTGGTCCCCCTTTGGCAGCCAAAACAACCCTGACCCGTCATGCACTGTATTTTTTGACAGCTTTCTATCAGAACCAGCAGTTTGATCAACAGTAGCTCGTCTGTTGGATCGGATCACACGGGCCAGCCTTCTCTCCCCACATGCAATGAGCCTAGGCTGCCCATGACTCTGTCTCCGGTTCACCACTGTTCCTTCCTTGGACCACTTTTAATAGATACTGACCACTGCAGACCGGGAACACCCCACAAAGAGCTGCAGTTTTGGAGATGCTCTGATCCAGTCGTCTAGCCATCACAATTCATCCCGTCGTCAGACTCTCTCAAATCCTGACTCTTGCCCATTTTTCCTGCTTCTAACACATCAACTTTGAGGACAAAATGTTGACTTGCTGCCTAATATATCCCACCCACTAACAGGTGCCATGATGAGGAGATCATCACTGTTATTCACTTCACCTGAGTGGTCATAATGTTATTCCTGATCGGTGTAAATTTGCCTATAACGAATGAACTGGATGATGAATGTTGAACTCTGAACTCACTTTACAGCGCATTACGCATAGTGAGGGTTGATAAAGCCTGACATTCAGCTTTCTAAACCTATTTACTTGACCAAGCATTAATATTTTCCTCTCACCTTTCCTCTCACGCTACTGTTGCGTTACTGTTGCATAAGAATAATAAAATAATAATAATAATGAGCATGGAAAGAACACCACCATCTTGTCCTTGATCATTTTCCTCTAACAGTAAACAGTTGAACTAGCACACTTGTTAAGCTGGAACAGTATAAATGTCCGTCATTCACAAACATTCGGTGTGATGTAGGAAACAAGCAATGAAAGAAAGCAGCAGTGTTTAATTGTGCCTCAGCGTAGCACTGAACATGCTGTACCTCTCATCCAGGAATTTCAATGGAAACTTGGTCTAATTATGGCTTCGAGCTTCTTGTACACGTAATCGTTTCAATTAACAACCTTTACTAGTTTATTACGACTGATTAATTTGCTACCAAGAAAGTGCCACGGCATTTAAAAGAAAAACAAATAGATAAATAAAATCTGGGCAATGTTTATTAGTCGTACTGGGATGTGAACGTTTACGACTCGACACAATTAATAACAGTTTATGAAATTAACAGCAGAGTAAAGCAACAAATGACTTATCGAGTCGATTAATTCCAACGTGGTGTTCTCAGTCAAAACAGCGAGGATGACTGCCAAATTAACAAATTAGCTAATACTCTTTGGCTAGCACAACAGTGCTTATTGACTTACTCAAAGCTGGTAATCACATTTGGATCTAGCATGCTCGGAGTTTTTCAGGCCAGCATTGTTAGATTGATTTTCATAAGATTAAAGCCAGCGGATCGTTTCTTTGTAATTGTACGAGTCAAAGTTTTTTGACCCCCCCCGAGTCTGGACAACGCTGTAGGTCTTGAAACCAAGACGGTGGGAGGAAGAGAAAACTGTGCATGTGGTCTACAGTTTTCATAATAATCTCTCTTACACACACACACACACTTCCTGTCAAAGCTCAAATCTTAAAATAGAGATCTACAGTTCATATAAAACATGCAAATGTCATAATACAGTTAACTCTGAAATCGACCTTATCTATGTTTAAGAAATTAAATCTTTAAACTTGAGGCACAATTAGCAGTCTTAGAAAGTCTTTATGTTCACGTACTACAGCAATATTCAGCTTTAACACTAAATTAAACCAGACACTAAATTGAATTAACCAGATTTGTAAAATGTAATTTTTTTTTAACATTTTTAAACAATTTAAAACTTTTTAACTATATTACATAATACATAAAAAAATATTATTCCACTTTTTTTCCAGGACTGTGAATAATTGTGTAAAGTTAATTTGCCATTACCAATAAACTTTACTATTAAATAATAAATTTAGTTTGCTTTTTAATTAAAAAACAACATTTTCCATTACTGATAAACTGTGAAATTTATTTGCCTTTACAGTTTAATTTTTGGAAAATTTTAAGCAGAACTTAAATACGAACCTTCCTTTACTTTATATATTTAATTTTTTTTTTTTTTTTCCCTTAAAGTCTACGTCTGTGTATGCTTCTGGAAAGTAAGCCATGGAAAAAAAATTATAAAAAATTTTTCTGCATTAAATTCTTTTAAATATATTTTAACATCTTTCATATATAAATAGTTTAATTTAACGACAATTAAAGTGACAATTAGTGTGAAATAATCTTCCGGATGAAGATAAAGCGCTTTTTCTAAGCCCATAGCAACGTACGTTTTGCAGAAGGGGCGTGGCCTCCTATTTTTTTCTTTTTCCTTTCTCTAGATAATTAGAAAAGTGAATCCATCGATCATCGCTTAAAGATGGATGCTAAGTGCTTTCCATTAAGCTTTGTGGATTGTGCATTAGTCACCATTACAGCATATGGCCTCTGTTCTGTCACTGAGAGGCAAGAAAAGAGAGAAAGGAAAAAAAACCTCTCCATTAAGAACAGTTAGCAAATAGTCTGCTGCTAAATTGAGTGTATTACATAACACAAGTTTATAACAGCGAGGGGGAAAAAAAATGCCTTGTAGGAGCATCTAATTCTTTCACGTTTAGTCTGACGGATTCTTTTATAAAGCCATTTCGGATAAAAACAAACAAACACAACGATTTAAAAGTAGTTAGTTACCTGGCAATACCTAGCGTCGGAAAAATTTCCCACCTATTCTGTTTACTTTACACAGTGCCAGCCTTGTGTGAAAACATGCAAGGGAGAGCAATTAAAAATTTCCACACCTAGAACGGCTTCAACATCACTTGCTATTTCAATTAGTGAGACTGACAAGAAATTTATTTCCATGCAAAAATAATTGGCCATCCAGAGAGTGATTTAAAAGCCAGTTCTTCATGCCTGCATCCTAACCTCTCTCAGCATGTGCAGGGAAGTTGCCCAGAATTAATTTGCCATTGCCATTTAATTTCATGCTGCCTAGCATTTCTCATGCATGAAAGCTACAGCGCTGGAGTACAAACGCCAGCCCACATAGCCTCCATGTGTAGGATTAAAAATAGTCGCCCTACAGATGTTGTGGGACTGAACCATTTCTAAAGGCTACAGCGCCGTTAAAAAAAAAACAAAAAAAAAAACCAGAGTCGCTGAAGCATCGCCGCTGAAAATTCGTTAACAATTCCCTTACATGTGCCACGCAAAGCAAAAATGAAAATGCAATGATTGATTCTGTCATTTCAGACCATAACAGTGTTTAACAGCACCCACAACCGGCGAGACGGTTCTGGCGTTTTTTTCTACTTGTTTAGTTTTACCCTGGAGCTACGAGGCTAAAAAAAGGTAACTGAAACCCCTAAATCTTTTTTTTTGTTTTCTGTAAATATCTGCCTCAGACCACAACCGGTTCTTCAGACGCTTCCTGTAATCTGTAACAAAACAAAAGGAAACTTCACGGTGTAGATACAAGCTGTAACATTATAGTAACACCATTGTATTTGACACCTTGGGCCACTTGGGACATTTTATACAGTGGAACCTGAGGCTATACTGGGAACACCGGCTTAACAAAGTCAAAGTTTTAAAATCCAGTCAGTTGACGCAAAATAGATCTGGGCTTGTGTTTAGATGAAACATTTTGAAAACGTCTCGTTTCCTTTGTTAGCCTCATACAGTTGCGGTCACAAGTTTACACCCCCCCACCCATGACAAATCTGCAACATGTTTATAACTTAAAAGAAATAATAAAGATCTTATAGATTCTTATGTTTTGTTTTGTTTTTTTTTTTAGTTCTGCCCTGAACCAGTTAAAAAGTTTACGTCCCCTCGGTTATTAATACGGTGTGTCATTACCTGGATGATCAAAAATAATTTTATGTCTTGTGAGAGTTCTTCACCAGTCGCTTGATTATCCTGTGCAGTTAAACTGCCCACAGTTCTTCAGAAAAATCCATCAGGTCCTCAACATTCGCTGTTTTTCCAGTATCTTCTGCATATTTCACCCCCTTCCAACAAAAGATACACCGATCAGTAAACATTTTGTCCTCAGAGTTGATGTGTTAGAAGCAGGAAAAATGGACAAGCGTAAGGATTTGAGCGAGTTTGATGAAGGGCCAAATTGTGATGGCTAGACCACTGGATCAGAGCATATCCAAAACTGCAGCAGCTCTTGTGGGGTGTTCCCGGTCTGTAGTGGTCAGTATCTATGAAAAGTGATAAAAGGAAGGAACAGTGGTGAACCGGTGACAGGGTCATGGGCGGTCAAGGCTCATTGATGCACGTGGGGAGTCAAGACTGGCCTGTGTGATCCGATCCAAGAGATGAGCTACTGTTGCTCAAACTGCTGAAGAAGTTAATGCTGGTTCTGATAGAAAGGTGTCAGAATACACAGTGCATGATGGGTCAGGGCTGTTTTGGCAGCAAAAGGGGGACCAACACAATATTAGGCAGGTGTTCATAATGTTATGCTTGGTTAGTGTATCCATCTTTTCACATTGAAAGACTTCTAGAACAAAAGGTACATAGATTCACGGATGCTCACGAAGGAAATATGATACATTAAGAGCCGGAGGGGTGTGTAAACTTTTGAACAGGATGATCGGTTATTCATTTTATGTGGTGGGAAACATGTAAATATCTTCTGTAGCTACTGAAGGGCAGTACTAAATGAAAAAAATAAGATCTGTAAACAAAATTCTTAACAACATTTCATCTTGTGGATTATATGGAAACATCTGCTAGGTGAAAAAGCTTATTAAGGGCAGAACTGAATAAAAAGAAACTGTTTATAAGATCGCTCTTATTTCTCTTAAATTGTTAATATTTTGGGGGTATAAACATGACCTTGTAGCTTCGGAGCAAAAATTTTAAAGAATTAACAGCAAATTAATTTGGGATTATAAATATATTTTGTAAATAATGGAAAAACAGATAAGAAAATGTTACCTGGCCGTTATCTTTCATACTACCTGCAAAACTTTCTTTACTTTCTTTTCAAGATGAGCTTTTCCTCATTATCTAGAGCTGACTTTATTACATTCTTTATTGAAAAATATTTCCGAACATTTTTTTATTTGTCCATTTTGCCTTTAACAGGATTATAATTGAAGGTCACAAAAAATCCTGTATATAAAACACACACAAAAGCTAAGGTTTCGTCTTTTCTGTTCCTTCAAGGGCAAAAAAAGAATTTTAAAAAGTGCATTATCTAACAACATGAAGTCTTTAACGTAAACTTTGCACAGAAAGTTTCAGTCTAACTTTCTTTTTCAAAAATAGAAACTAATTGTCAAAATAATGGAAATGTGAGCAAAAGAGATCCTGAGACAGACAGTACAGCGGCTGTAACGAGGCGAATACGCCGTCCTACGTGTTTCGAATTAATAAGTATATTATGCAGGCCTCAAGGGACAGAATTTGTTGTTTATAAATCATTACTGCAATATTTCCCTAAAACGATCACTCAGGGTTTTATTATTGAGAGCTGTGAGCATTCTGAATAAATTCCAGATTTAGAGATTAGGAACAATTTGTTGGGAGAAAAAAAAACAATATTGTTTCAGACTGTGATTTGCATTGTGATGATGGCTTCAGGCGCTTTATTGGAGGTTTACATGGAATTAAACATTTGCCAAGAATGATTACAGACGTATGTTTTTCCTACATAAACATTTTTAGACTAATACATTTAAAGAACTTTAAATATTACCCATCATTTAACCAAACAGTGAGCCTTTATATTACTGTTTATTATATATCATGTGTTTATATATTACAGTTTTAATGCACTGACACTAATTGTATCTGTATATCTGCATGTGTCTGGGTTGTGACTGGAATATAAATAGTTTTAATTAAATATAAACCATAACACCACAGTAATACTGGAAATAAACACAGAAGTAATAAAGGTAGCACATTCAAACCCCAGCTACTGCTTCTTAGGTTTTCCAATGAATTTGGTTGGAATTTGGCACAGGTTTTACGCCGGATGCCCTTCCTGACACACCCCTCTCATTTATTTATTTTTTTATCCAGGCTTAGGACCGGCACTGCATCGAGTGGCTGGGGCTTTGTGGCTGGCTGTGAATCGAACCCGGGCCTTCCACATGGTAGGCGAGAAGCCTACCACTGAGCCACCATTTATCCCCAAATAATCAGCATAAACAACATAGTAACTCAACTTAACCCAAGTGATCCTGACTAAGCATGCTGTAAATGCTTCTGCACAGAGCCACATGCTCTTATACAACACCCTGATGTCAAGTTCCTTCAGTTAGAAAGAGATGAGGACTGACAACCTGTTAACTTATGGAAAGTATGGTTTATTTACCATTTTTATGACAGCTGTCAGATACAGAAACGAGTCTGGTCCACAACTGCACTATTTCCGTCAACCAATCAGATGACGTCTTGCCTGCAAATGATATTTATAATATATCTTCACTATCTACAGGATCAGAAAGAACTGTTTGCTTAAAAGAAAAGAAAAAAAATAGAAATGCACCATCCTTCATTCCCAGTGTCAGTCTTCACACCAAGTATCTTCTCATTTGCATGAAGTTCAGTGTCTTCACATATCTAACAGCTGAGCCTCTAAAAAGGATTTGGATTGTGACTGCTTTGTGTGAGATGTTCGGTTCCATGTTCTGAAGCTTTCTAAGAGCAACTGACACCATTGTTTCCGTTGCATTGCTGATAGGAAATTCACTCCAGAAACTAGAGCTTATATTAAGCTTATTAGGAAAATAATCGGCTTACATTTGCATTACGTTTACATTTATGGCATCTGGTAGACCCCCATATCTAGTGCAACGTCCAGACAATGAATACATCAATGCTGGTTCGCTAGGTCACAGACTTGGGATACATTAGAAAGCTTTGGGGAGGAAATTCATAAAAAACTCACAATTTTTTTTAATTTTTTAATACTTGTTTAAGTATTTCAGGAAGAGGTAGGTCTTCACTCGCCATTTGAAGACAGTCAGTGACTTGAAAATCTAGGGGAAGTTTATATCACCACGAGGTGCCAAGAACAGAGAAGAGCACCAAATTAACACCTAATCATATTACCCCATTCTCTTCTTGCTTCAGTATGATTACGGTGCTGATCTCCACAGGCTTTTAACAGATAAAACATCCAGCCATCTGTGTGTCCTGTGACTTCCCTCACTCTTTCAGCCCTATAAGCCAATTACTCTCCTGACCAAAGCTAGATCCAACAGCAATAACTAAAACGCAGGGCATCGGGGTTACGAACTTAGGTTACAAATAAATCTCTGCATATAAAAAGAGGAAATGATGGAGAGACAAAGAGGTTTTCTGGAAGTTCACTTTTTTTCAAGCCACTGATCAATCAATATTTTTTATTATTTTAATATAAATTATTTCATATTTAATTTTTATTAATAATAAAAAAAAAAAAAAAATCAGGCCAAAGGCACTTAAATATATCAAAAGAGCTACGGATAATCAAGCAAATAAATTTTCTGATTGATCTGCAGTCTTCTGAAGGGCTGAAGAAGAAAAATTCTTAGTATTTTTCTCCACCATCTGTTCCTTCATAGGTGCCAGCTTTCACCAAGACACTATTTCCTTCACTAAATAAAATGAACACAGAATTTCACACCTTTTTACACTACAGCATGTGTAAGGAATAATTACGTCAGGAATGAGAGACGACGAAGTGTGTCACTATGATGATGTTCCTGATCATTTGTTTATGAGTGTATACCACAGCGCTCTCCCTCTCTCTCTAACCTCTCTTTTCTTTCTCTCTCTATTTTCTCTGACATCAATATGACAAAAACGTGTCCAGGAAATATGACAAAAACATTATACCAGGAAACCAGATCCCATGACACAAAGCTTAAGCCCTGACACTGGAGACTCCTTCCATTAATGCCGAATAAACATCTCCTTCCAGAAAGATTTGAATGTTTCCTTCATTAAATGAAAGAGCCGTTACTTAAAAAATGGACTTAAAGCTTCTGGACAAGCAGATCCGAGAATTCAGCTGTTCTTCTGGACCAGGTCCTTTTTCCAGGTGAGACGTTGGCACTGGAACAAATATTTCCTACAAACAAGAAACCACGCTCGCCGCAATATAAAGCATTAACGTGTTTCCACCAGTCACGAAGATATAGGCCGATTCCCAACTTAAACGAAGATAACGAGCCCATTAGCAAATCTTCAGAGCACTTAACAGCGTTTGAGACATTTAATGATTCTCCATAAAGCTTTTGTCAGAGCCATTCATAAAGATCAGAAGGATCTTTTTAACCCATAACAACTTTTTTTTCCTCTGTCACATTAACACTACATATTTAATCAGGTGCCAACTTCAAATATGTGTCTGAATCAGCTTCATATTTCATTTGTAAAATAAAGGTAACACTCTTTAACAGTTTACTTAGCTGTAGCACCTGAGTGGAGCTTTAACGCGTTAAAGCTTTAGAGAAAGTGCTACTCACTAAGAGCTGAAATCTGAAACACAACATCATCTCTTTCACCTCTTTAGCTTTTTAATATTTCCTTGATGCGTACTGAGTAAATAATGAGGCGTCGTTATTCTTCGAATAATAAGTGACGCCTCGCGGGAGACGATAACCCATGTCTGGAAGTGAACATAGTCCTTTAGTCAGCATATGCAAATAACAAGCTCATCAACATCCAAAACAAGTCATCAACCTTCCTGAATGAGGGGAGAAAAAAAAAAAACACTATGGATCCTTGACAAGCTGGTATTTAAGGACGTGTTCAGCACGTATAACTATCGGATACGTTAACGTTTCACGATAGAATCTGCTTCAAATATTTTATAACAAAGTCAGATATGATCGCTAGATTTAAAACAGGAGACAAGAAGAGTACAATCCAAGAAATCGGTCACGGTTCGACGGGCTCAAGGACTCGTCTGATCACTTTGAGGTCATGAACTAGTATGAGGAAGGAACATGAAAGTGAAACATGAAACAAGCTGTAAATAAAAAAAGATATGCACTGAGCATACACTTCATCTAACTTTCCTAATACTTCGATTTCATGAATACGTCAATTCCTGAGTATAAGAAGAAAAAAATACTTTCAAATCTGGTGCTCCTGAGAGAGATGCTGAGAGTCACCCTGGAATGTTGGTAATAGCCTGATCACAAAAACCTCACACACAAAGCTCATACATTATCACACTCCAGGCTTAGGCACGAAAAAGGGTCCTGGTCCTGGTCCTTCTCCTTTCACAGAGCTGAGACAGAGTCACATCATCAGACGGGGCTGAACGTGGAGGAGGAGATGTGGAATGGGATCTGAAATGAGGCTCATCTAAAACGATTCCAAGGACAGAGTGAAAAGGATTCAGGAGTAACACAGAGTCATTTAATGAGTCTAATTTTTTAACTATTGGAATGACAGCCGGTTATTTCAGCAAAGCGAGCTAATCTTAATTAACTCCATTAACGTTAAATGGTGGGTTGTGTATTGCTTAAATTCTCCGACAGCCGCCGAGATATCTCGTGTGAGCTAATTAAGTAAGGCCTATATACCTCTCACACACACACACACAGCACTCTGCGCTATAATCCGTCGTACTGCCGTATAAAAAAGATTTGGGAAATGTTACACGGGTTCAATATTTTAAACAACCTCCATCCGGTGTTGCCTCAGATATAGTGATACTTTGGCACGGCGCCCAGACTGATGACCGCCTACGTATATTTCCTGCCTTAATCCTTTCCAAGAAATTAACCCACCTTTTAATTCATCAACGTCAGCTTCACACAAATTGATCCCTAGTGCTTTTAGTGTGTGTGTGTGTGTGTGTGTGGAGAAAAAGAAATGACATACAGGCACTAGAGGGCAGCCAAACACAACAAACTGGTGCATCACTCTTCCAGACCCAAACAGCAGGTTCTGGAAGCTGTGACTGAAATAAAAACACAGATCCGAAGCACTTACCAGCATTCACAATGGCGTCCACTTCCAGGATGGTGATGTCACCCTTGTACAGAGAGACTTTGTCACACAACGAGACAGGGTTCTCCTCCTCTTCCTCTGGCTCTGAGAAAACCAAATGAACACTTGTGATTCTCTTTTCTCTAACAAGTTACACAGTCTGAATTTACCATCATTTATTCATTTCTATGTGATTAGATATAGCTAGAAATATAATATTTTTCATTACGTCAATAAATCCTTGTGAAAAATGGAACACAAACCGTGCTCCGGTTCTAAAATATAAAACGCATGTGCAAAATCAATAAACCGTATTGACTTAACTTCAGCCCAACAAGTGAGCAGAATAGGTGTAGAAGATATTCTGAATTAATAATTGATAGAAATGTTTAATAATGTGGCTGGAACATTTAATGGACTTCACAACTACACGAGATACTCGTCCAACTGAATCAACTCATAGCTTCGTATGACATTAAGATACAGCATGAATTAATATTGAGTAAAGCTTATAAAGTAATTTTAAGTAATGATTTATTATATAGAGAGATTTTATATCATTATATAGAAATGCTTTATATCAGTTAAATATTTTATATGATCAGTTACTGAAGGAATCGTACAAAAACCTCGTCATCATGTTATATTTACTGAGCCGGTACAGTGTGCACATGGACTGTTTTTATATACATGAGGTGGATTGCAGATTGCTTCGGAAAATATTAAGCATGTGTGTCCCCAGAGAGAACATTTAAACCCCTCAATTTATCAACTTCAGTTTCTTTTAGAAACTTTTGGTTTCTAAACCTGTTTTTCTAACAAATTAGCAACTGAAACTGACCGCCCTTCTCTGAGGGGAAAAGCAGACAACACCATCATTAGCAACCTGACAGCAGCCTACTGCAATGGCCTCCTACTGACATCCCCCTGGAGCTCCATCCTCTGCTCTACATGGCATTTATTCTACCACCAGCTGCTTCTATATCATGAAACAACTCACACTTCTAGCATAAATTACATAAAAAGCTTTTTAAGTGTTTCATCTGCTCATCTGTGTATTAATTAGATAAGAGATGTAGTTATGGATTTCATGATCTGGTTACAGTAAAACATATGGGAGAAAAATAGGGAGAAAACATGGCTTGTCAAATTGCAGGAATATACGTGTTGGAAAAATCAGAGTCCATCCACAGCCAGACGTCAAAAGAGAAAAACTGACTGCACTCTCTAAATTGGAGTAATGGCGTACCCTTTGGTCCAGAGTGATCCACTGACATCAGAGCGATCTGTCAGCGCGATCTATCTGAGCGATCCGTGAACTGGTCAACATAAACTGTACACCATCTTGATGTAAAAGGCTATTAATTATTATTTTGTGGTGCACAAAAATACAAATTTTGCAAATGAATGTGGATTTTCAGTTAAATGAAGCACACAAATACATGGTTTTAATAGCATTCCAGATAATGCTGCCACTGGGATTATTTGATGCGGATGCATTATTGTTGCGTTTATTGATGGACATCTCCTTATTAGAAACTCTGCACATCTTTTGGCCATTATTTTAAACCTTCTAAAAAGTGTTAGGGGTTAATTGCTGAAACTGGGCAGTGGTAGCTCAAATGGTCAAAGCTCTGGGTTGTTACTAAGGAGATTAGGGTTCAAGCACAACCAGCACCGGCAAGCTGCCACTGCTGAGGCCCGAGCAAAACCCTTAACCCTCTCTGCTCTAGAAGCGCTGTATCATAGCTGACCCTGTGCTCTGACCACAACCTCAAAACCTGGGATATATGAAGAAAGAATTTCTTTGTGCTGTAATGTATATGTCACAATAATAAATGCTTCTTCTTCTTCTTATGAAACCTCACTTAACAGTGGATGAATGCAGAATATTATTTTGTTAGTTGTAAATTATATAAACTCTGTAAAATTTCCTTTCGTGTTCAGGTTCCAGATGTCCATACAGGATTTTACCAAACTGTTCAACTGAGCCACATAAGGACACTTCAGGTTCTTACTAACAAAATAAATTGTAAAGAGATTCAAGTAAATCAACTTAAATTACATTTCATTTATCTCGCCCGATTTGCTTCACTGAACTGGACGACTTGTTCAACAAATTGGGTAAGATATCCCAAATTTACAAGTACACAAAAAGTGGGAGTTGTGTACGCAAGTCACAAAGAACAGCTAAATGAATTGCATCAACAGTGACATTGAAATGTCTCGAGCGTGCGGTCTGTTCAGATCCCCTGACCCCCAGACAAGTCAAACTGAAACGAGACCTAGACAAACGCGTACGTGCATGACTAATTTACCAGAAATGAAAAGACGGTGAGGTGCAGTGTATTTTGCATGTATTTTTTCAAAATACAACATGAATGTAATTTTTTTTTAAATAATAAATAAATAAATAAATAAATAATAAGTAAGTATTATAAATTATTGTATATTATAAATAAGTAATAATAATAATAATATATTTTTTTAAAAAGTATGTTCTGTTCATATGGTAGTTTGTGAGTGAACAAAAAATCCCACTATTTAATTTCTCTATTTAAATGCTGTTGGTTTTTGGAAGCACAAACGTGCGGCGAATTCAACATCATACATTCGTTCTAAATAAATAAAGACAAATGATAAATAACCTTCAACACCTATTTCATCATTAAAGTGGCAGTGACCGGGGAGTCTGAGTTTATGTCAAACAATACTGGGGGCAATCAGTCTGTCTTCCCACTTTGTTTATTCGCTTTTCCTGCTGTCCGGAAATCATCGTCAGCTCATCCTGACTGAGATCTCCATCCTTTACCTCTGCTGTGGTGATGCCTCCAGGTGGGAATCTTGTCCAAAGCCACATAGTTGTCCCCGTACTCTTTACGTCTTTCCTCCTGCCCAAGGCTGAGCAAGCGCTCTGCAAAAATGAAGGGGAGGAATGAAGAATGAATAAATAAATAAATAAATAAATAAATAAAAGTACAGAAACGGGGTTTACATACAGTTTGAAAGCTTTCACAATATTCCTTCAACTTTTTTTTTCTTAAAAGGTCTTTTACACTCCAAGAATTTCATGCGAGAGAGGAAATCGTTCAGCATACCATTCAGCTGAACCAGTCATGCGGGTACACAGTTTGACCCTGCACCTGTACATGTTCAGAAACAACATTGCTTAGGTTTCTGCACTCTTCTATTCAGATCACAGGTTTCTGATACGGTTTGAAGCCGAAGACTATTATGTTCCTATTAGGGTTCTGCTGCCAGATTATTTGAGGTCATTACCGTGTTTTTTAAAGCTTGTAATAATGAAGCCGACATCATTGGCTGATTTTGACCTTTGATTTCGGCCGAGTGCAATAATCAGACGTACTGTGTAAGAGCAGCGCACTGAAAGAGTGGCAAAAAATAAACCAGAGGGCCAGTAATACAAGAGCACTGTTCTCTTAAAGAGTGCCAATAATCCTGGAGTTGTCTATGTGTCCTTCCCACTCATGGTCTGTTTATAAATCCCAAATCTAAAATTGTACTCAAACACAAAAATGGTAGGAGATAATATCATATAAATAGCTGACTGAAGGGCAGAGGGGAAGAAAAACATCTGCAATATCTTCGTCTATCAGTGAAGGTATGTCGAGTATGTAAGACTGGCTTTTTCACAGGTTCTGACAAATATAAAGCATGTCCAGGATTTCACTCTAATCAAAGCCCTGACATCAAGACACTGAATATCAGATAAAGATTCATAGATATTCATGTAGATTATGTGAAATTGTGTAATTGCATACCCAATGCCCAAACAGTCACAAATGCACAGCTTCCTCCTAAAAAGAAGAATGGTTATTTGGAAAAGAACCTGTTAAGCATGTTGACTCCCCTCTAAAAAAAACCTCTGTAAGAAACTATTACTATACACTGATCAGGCATAACATTATGAGCACTGACAGGTGAAGTGAATAACTCTGATGGTCTCCTCATCATGGCACCTGTTAGTGGGTGGGATATATTAGACAGCAAGTGAACATTTTGTCCTCAAAGTTGATGTGTTAGAAGCAGGAAAAATGGGCAAGCGTAAGGATTTGAGCGAGTTTGACGAAGGGCAAAATTGTGACGGCTAGACGACTGGATCAGAGCATCTCCAAAACTGCAGCAGCTCTTGTGGGGTGTTCACGGTCTGCAGTGGTCAGTATCTATCAAAAGTGGTCCAAGGAAGGAACAGTGGTGAACCAGAGACAGGGTCATGAGCGGCCAATTCTCAATGATGTACGTTGAGAGAGAAGGCTGACCCGTCTGGTCCAATCCAACAGACAAGCTACTGTTGCTCAAACTGCTGAAGAATTTAATGCTGGTTCTGATAGAAAGGTGTCAGAACACACAGTGCATGATGCATCAGGGCTGTTTTGGCAGCAAACACAATATCAGGCAGGTGGTCATAATGTCATGCCTGATTTGTGTATATACATGACAACAAGGACTCTACAAAGAACCACGCCAATAAAAAAATCTGGCTTCCTCTGCCAAGAGCATTATTGGATCTTTCAGCAGGACAACAAAACAAAAGACACCGAAATACACACAAGCATCTGACATCTGCTCATGCCAGTCCACTGATTTTTACACCTTCCTGAAAATTCGTGAGATGAGATAAAAGACGTGAGTCTACGAGACAGGAGCCTGGATGATCTCCTTCATATTCTTCATTCAGTCTCATATTCTCCATCTCCATCAAGCATGATAAGGGAAGATTCAGTGCCATTGTGCTGGCAAGAGAAAGAGTACTAAATAAATGCGACACTATTTTTAACCAGATTTATTTACATCAGTTAAACAGTACATCAATAACATGTACATTTTATTCCAAAATCTTTATTCCTCACTGCCAATAATTCTGAATTGTAGATATATTCTAATATTAAAAAAAACAACAACAAGAGGAGAGCAGCAGCGAGCTGAGAAAATGACTCCACAGAACAAACAGCAATTTTGGCTTCATCATCCCTGCATTGAAAAGTGTTGTATAAACAGGACAGAACTGGCCTAAATGCATTTAAAACAGTTGCAGCTGCACAGTGACAGAGCTATTAACATGTCTAGTTGGATATTAAATATCACCAAAGTGACAGAATAACAACTTGTTATTCGGGCGATATTTCACACAGGAAAATCCGCATTTTCACTGTAACGATTTGGAAAGGATTTCTATTTAGGTGAAAGCCGAAAATATCAGCCACCAATAAGAGTCAAGAAAGGAACCAAATTCCAAACATTAGTGGATTGTTTTCCATTAAATTCACAGCGTTCAATTTAACACATTAAGACATCACCCACACATCCATCATCTCTCAGTTTTGTGGAGTCGATTATTTACCTTCAACACCACGTTCTTTCATTGCCAATGATCACACATTTTTATTAGAACAACATGTCCTGAGTGAAACAGATCGTCAAAGACTGCCCACAAAACTGCCCGTGCTCTCAGGGTGAGAGGGACGGTATGCTCAGTCCCTCCTGTCAATCACAGCAACACCAGCCAATCATGGGCATCTGTGAGCTAATGTATTTGGAAGAGGACCGACAGCGTTTTCCTGAGAGTGTCACGCTGGCTTGTTTCAACGGTTTCGACAAGATGCAGTCGGCTAACCTTCACCCTTGCATACTAGTACGATTGGATGGATGTGATCGGACCGAGAGTGAACTAGCTAGCTACTGCTATTTACATTTACGGCATTTCAGACACCCTTATCCAGAGCAACTTACAATTTATCTCATTTTATACAACTGAGCAACTGAGGGTTAAGGGCCTTGCTCAGGGGCCCAGCAGTGGCAGCTTGATGGACGTTGGATTCAAACTCACAATCTTCTGATGAGTAGTCCAACACCTTAACCACTAAGGTCCCAAATCCCTACAGCATTTATGTTATAGCAGCTCTAATCAGCTGTTCCCTTACCAGCCATATTAACTCCCAGTTTAAAAAGCAAACAAAGCACAGCTTTTCATACACCATATTGCCAAAGGTTTTGGGACACCCCTCCAAATCATTGAATTCAGGTGTTGTGTTTCAGGGGTTGGGCTTGGCCTGTTAGTTCCAGTCAAAGGAACTCTTAATGCTTCAACATACCAAGCCATTTTGGACAATTTCATGCTCCCACCTTTGTGGGAACAGTTTGGGGATGACCCCTTCCTGTTCCAACATGACTGAAAGGTCCATAAAGACATGGATGAAATGGTATGCTGAATCATTAAGAGTTCCTTTCACTAGAACTGAGTGGCCAAGTCCAACCCCTGAAACACAACCTTAATGATTTGGAGGGGTGCCCCAAAACTTTCGGCAATGTAGTGTATTACCGAGAAACCACAGCGTCTCAGCGTTAAGGACATTCCTGTGTCTTAAAACATAAAGTTACATCTACACCATTTAATCTCTGACACTGGAGACTCCTTCAATAAACGTCAAACCTCCGCTTGCACACGTTTTAAATAAATATCCGTTCACGTCGATCTTCGACTCGTGTCCCTTTGCAAGATGCAAAGTCCGTATGTAAATGACAACGTATCAAAACAAGCGCATGAATAGAAACCTAGCAGCAGGATGAAGGGTGACTGATGCAGCAGCACTTTAGTAACAAATGAACCTCCTCATCTGTGCTCAAAGGGAAAGCTCCAGAGCTTCAATGTCGGTGCTGCCTCTCAGGTGCGTTAGGAGCAATGGAGACAGGATTGTGCAAAGACGATCAGGTGTTCATTGTCTTCACATCACTGTGCACGTTCATCTTTTCTGCTTAACACAAAATAAAGTTTGCAAGCATGAGCAGTATACAACAACAACCACAACAACAACACTTCTCTAAAAACATACATGTGCATCGACCATGCATGACTTCACCAGGAGAAGCAGTGTAGTTAAGAGAGTGCACGAGGAACCCAAACAAACAGAGGGACATGAAATGTCAGCGTCCACCTGTCCATTTAATGAGCTAGCAGCTGTCCGCCTTCTCCTAAGAAGGTGTCAGCAACCTTGCATGGCCCGAATAGTGAATTCCTGAGACAGGTATGTCAGGTTGGAAACGAAACTGCCTAGCCAAGCTGTGCTCGCGCTCGCGCTCGTGCCCGTGCTCTCAGGTGCAGCAACGCGTTAGCTAGCCTGAAGTGTGTGGAAGCCAGAAAGACGCTCACCTTTCTCCGCTCTCCACTCCTTTTTCTTTTTGCTCATGGTGCCGTGCTGCAGGGGCTTCTGGTTAAAAGGTTTGGAGTGAGGCAACCCCAGGCTCACAGCGAGAGTGCTCGGAAACGCAAGAGAAAGTGAAAGCGCTCCTGAGCGAGATGCCTCCTCACTGGAGAAGCTGTCAAAAAATATAGTGGAGCCTGTGTGCGCGCACGCAACCTGCCTTGACTGTGCCGTGTGTAGCGTGCGTCGCGTGCCTGCCCTGATTGGCTACGCTCGGTCGGGAAGTGATATCCTGATTGGACAGTTCGGTTGCGTCTCCGCTCACTGTTATGGACGGGGGTTAGGTTGCAGCTACGGGAGCGTCGTGCTGTGGTAGGCTAGCAACCGCGTACTCTACGCACTACCTAGGGTAGGAAGAACGCGCTACTGCACCCTACCTAGTGCACTATATGTGCGATTAGGACGCGGACATGGGAATCTTAATGTTAAGTGCAAAAACCAAGGAGTCTAGGGATCCATTCAAAAGTAAAACAACCAACCAATACTACTACTACTAATAATAATACTACTACTAATAATAATAAAAAAACATGATGATGATGATGATGGCAATATCATATTAATAGATGATGTTGATGACATCAGTATTTTTTAATTGTTGTTGTTATTGTTGATGGTGATGATGGTGATGATGATGATGATGATGATATGTGTAGCTACTATTTGTCTTAAATAATAATAATAGCTACAAAAACCCCTTCAAAACGGGATCATGGCCACTGTAACGTGCTTCAGAAACCACTGGAGGTCCTCGGTGGTCTTAGATAAAAGTTCACCAGCCATTCTGGACTACATTTGTTATGATCTTCATGGGAAAGTTGAAATATTTATGAATTCAAGCCAAGTAACTTCAAATAAGATGGAGTTGGCCCACCATTTGCAGCTATAACAGCTTCAACTCTTCTGGGAAGGCTTTCCACAAAGATTAGGAGTGTGTTTATGAGAATTTTTGACCATTCCTCTCGAAGTGCATTTGTAAGTTCAGGCACTGATGCTGGAATAGGTCTGGCTCATAGTCTCCACTTTAATTCATCCCAGAGGTGTTCTATGGGGTTGAGGTCAGGACTCTGTGCAGGTCAGTCAAGTTCCTCCACACCAAAATCGCTCATCCATGTCTTTATGGACCTTGCTTTGTGCACTGGTGTGCACAGTCATGTTGGAACAGGAAGGGGTTCATCCCTAAACTGTTCCCACAAAGTTGTGAGCATGAAATTGTCCAAAATGTCTTGGTATGCTGAAGCATTAAGAGTTCCTTTCACTGGAACTAAGGGGCCAAGCCCAACCCCTGAAAAACAACACCCGAATTCAATGATTTGGAGGGGTGTCCAAAACTTTTGCCAATATTGTGTATTTTGGATGTTGGGAATAGTGAATCAAATGAATTGACTCTTTTTTGACTCTTCGATTCAGTTATTGGAAAAGAATAAAGAATCGAATCGCTTAAGTGAGTCGTAATGCCTAACGTTAGTAAATAAATTGTTGTCATGTACAAATCCTTCTCCTTTTGTTAACTTTGAATTGCATTCCTGGCGCTAGGAGGAATTGTGTTTTTGTGTAAGAATTGTGAAGAATTCAAGAGTTATTATATAACACACAGCGACGAGGACTTTGTACCCTTATCAAATCCTGTTGTAACTCCTCCCTCACATTTTCGTTCACAGGCGACAAGACAAGGAGGATTTCTCTCTAATACACACGTATGACAACAGCAGAGGTGGCTGAGAGGAAAATGATGCAGGTTATCGAAAACATTCAGTAAGTAGGTCACATCTTGATAAGATTTGATCAAGATTAAGACAAGTTTGCTAAGCGCTCGACGGTGAACTCTGAACGCGGGTATATTCTGGGTTTTACGGTAATCAGATGTCGGGCGGCATCGTAACACTGCATTTGCTTTACAAGGAGACACTAGAAATGTTTACATACACGCTCTTTTATTAATTACTGTACTTGTATGCTTCGTTTTGCATGTTCGTTGAACAGCAATGTTTTTAATATAACTATAACTAAATTTAAATATAAATTTAAAAAGAATTCTCAAAACCGTGGGGGTTACCGTAAAATCCCGTATATACACACAGCACAACGCTATAAGTGAATTACCCATGCCCGTTACATTCCCTCGCACTATTTATCATTATTATTCCTCTCGTCTTGCTGATTTTCTTTTTAATTTACATAAATGCATTTCTAATCCTTCTTAAAGTTTTATAGTATTTGCAACTTGCTATTTAAATTAGTACATTCAGTATCTTAGTAGCTTAGCTTGAGTCTTAGCCTACTTTTTCACTTTTTATAATTTTGTGCTAAGTAAGTTCTTTCACACCTAAATACCTAGATATATATATATATATATATATATATATATATATATATATATATATATATATATATATTTATTTTATTGTCCATTTGCCTCTTTTCCCCACTGAAATGTCCAAAAATAACTAAAACAATAATAGAAATAGCAAGTGGTTCCTTTTTATAAAGCTGGGAACTCTAGCATGTTCCCATTATACATAAAGGTAATACTGAAGCACTTCTTCTGGACTGTGGTCTTTTGTAGACAGGCAATCTCCAGCCTTGACCATAAGAAACGATACATCCTGGCCCTCTCTTCTGCTGGAATTGGTGGTCTTTTATTCTACCTAGCTTGGAGGAAAAAGTCAAAGAGGATCCCAGTTGGAGATGGATGGTGGAGGGTCGGAGAAAAGTCCCTAACCGAGGACAGAACTATACGGCCATTTGTTGTAGAGTCCTCCAAAGAAATGATAGAGGTACAGGTTGATGCTGAATTTAAATAATTTCACTACTATATACAGCGTGATTTCTCTACACCTGTGCATACCTATTCATTCCACCTCAGATTAATCATGATCATTTTTCAGGATCTTTACCAACGCATTGACCAGACACGATACACAGATTGTTTGCAAGACTGCAGATTTCAATATGGCTTCAACTCCAACTATCTCAGAAAAGTTGCTTCATACTGGAGACACGAGTTTAACTGGGATAGACAGGTTAAGATACTCAACAAGTACCCACACTTCAAAACTAACATCGAGGGTGAGCTCACATGTACACCGTCACTGATTTTGTTCTGCTATGGATAGAAATTGTTGATCAGAAACGGTGTTTGGGAAAGTATTATGTAGATAAATAATATTTGCTAAAAGGTTCTTGACAAAATACTCCACATTTATCATTAAAGGTATAGATGTGCATTTCATTCACGTGAAGCCCGTCCAGCATGTTGGACAGAAAGTTATTCGTCTCATGATGGTGCACGGCTGGCCCGGTTCCTTCTATGAGTTCTACAGGATCTTGCCCATGCTCACAGAAACCAATGGCGACGTTGTCTTTGAGGTCATCTGCCCCTCTATCCCAGGCTACGGGTTCTCTGAAGCCCCACATGTTCAGGGTAAAACACAAACACTTCTTACAAATGAAAACTATTCTTTTTCTCTGTATTTTTTCATCCTTATCTACTTTAAAGTTACCTGAAATGTTTAAAGAAAGATAGAAGCCCCTGAAGAATGTATCTGTGGAGAGCATTAAAGAAACTTGGTCTAACAAGATCGCTTGGTCCAACAAGCAAGAAAATAAACAGGAACATGTATATATTTTTTCATTAAAGAAAATCCTGAATCTATGAATCTATCATTTTCAATACTGCAGGATTTAATTCCATGGATGCTGCCCGTGTTTTCCACAAGCTGATGGAGAGACTGGAGTTCAGTGAGTATTACGTACATGGAGGTGACTGGGGAGCATTAATCACCAGCAACATGGCCCAGATGAAACCTGAGTAAGACACTGCACACGCACACACATACACCTTAGCTCATACACTGTAGTCACAAGGAAGGATTTTCTTTTAATCAATACCTAAAATGTAAAGCAAAGGACATATGGGAATTCGTGGATCAGCCTTCTAAAAGATTTTATCTCCTTAAATCCTGACTAGAAATCCATTACTTACTCTGGACTGTGTTGTTTAAATTATTTTACTTATTTTATTCATTTCACGATTGCCTTTACTTTGTTCTCATGCATAAATACATTAATTAATCATGCTGTATAAATAGATTTTTTTTTTTTCACATTTTATTTGTCTCCATTACAGCTGTTTCATGACTAAAATTTTTAAATGCTGTTTTTGTCCCACAAAAGGTGCGTTAAGGGTTTGCATCTTAGCATGATTTTTGCTAGAGCAGGAGGCACTATGACCATCCTGTCTCTCATCATCGGCCGTTACCTGCCCTTCCTGGTCGGCTTCACCAGAGAAGATGTGCGTCGTATCTATCCTTACATGGAAAAGAACGTGTATGAAATCCTGAGAGAGTCTGGTTACATGCACATCCAAGCTACCAAACCTGATACTGCAGGTATCCTACTGTGACTTGTATGATGGTTAAATCTACGAAAAAACAAGTTGTCACTTAAAATGTGCAAATGAAGGTTAAAGCGGAGGATTTTGCTTTTAAAGACTAATTTTTGTGGGATTTGTCTCCTCTGACAGGTTGTGCATTGAATGATTCTCCAGTTGGCTTGGCTGCATATATCTTGGAGAAGTTCAGCACCTGGACCGATTTTAAGAACAGGGACCTTGAGGATGGAGGATTAGAGAAGTAAAGAATGATTTCATATTTAATTATTTTTATAATGAATTTTCACATTGAACACACTGACAAAACCGCTTCAGAATTGAGAATAACTGCACCACTGAAAATGCTTTACCCCATGAAAACCTGGTGATTTTAGACTTGCTTTGAAAACAGGTCGTGTTTTGGCAGTGTGTTTTGATTAGTCTTTACTCTGACCGCATTTAAGCATATTCCATTTCAAAGCTATATTTATCTTTAAAAGAAAAACCTTTTTCCTTTGGATTTTTTTTAGACATTTATTATTAAATTTGTTGCCATTTACTGGTCCATCTTTTAAACCAGTTTCCCACGGTACACAGGCCTACCACTCAAGGCCACTCCAAGAATGTAGTAATGAACCACTTTGTAACCATTCGCTGGTCAGCATGAACGCTTCATGTGTCTTTGTAAGCATTAGATATGCGAGAAGGTATGTGAGGAGGAAAGACTGAGCCACTTCTGAACAGCATCTCATTGTTAAATGAGACAACGCTCCACATTTTTGTTAAATGTGTCAATGTCAATAAATTCTACTTACAATCTTCAAGCTCAACATAAATATGTAAAGACAATTTTTGTGTGAAAATGACATGTACATGACATACACAGGGTGTACCAGCCAATAATGTTTAATGTACCTTTTTTGGACTCGAACTGTTGTGGGAATGAAAGAAAAAGACACTTGTAATAAGGCATGTTGAGTCTCAGGAATATTAAAGGTGACCATAATTTATATTAATGCTAGAAAATATTCTTATCTTTTTTTTTCGTCTTATCACTGTGATATCTAGTATAGCTTTGTGCTAAACCTTTGCCCTGCTACAGGAAATTCAGTCTGGATGATCTCCTCACCAACGTCATGATCTACTGGACCACAGGCTCCATCGTCCCATCAATGCGTTTCTACAAAGAGAACATCAGGAAAAACCACCATAAGAGAGTGGACAACGTGTAAGTTGTTATATAAAACAATTATAATGCAATGTGCATGCCTTCTTTTGTTGCTTTTCAATCTTTTAAAATCGGACTGCGATTCGTCCCCAGAACAAAGATTTACGTACCGACTGGACTGGCAGCATTTCCAAATGAGCTGATGCATTGTCCCTGGGTCTGGGCCAGCTCGAGGTTCACAGATATCCGCTCTTACACATACATGCCCAGAGGGGGGCACTTCGCAGCCTTCGAGGAACCAGAGCTGCTCTCTCAAGACATATTGCAATTTGTGAAGAAAGTCGAAGGCAAGAAGGCTAAATAATTCATGAATTCTATTCCCTTTGAGAATACTACATGCAGTGCTAAGGGGATAGGGGAAGGATATACCAATGGAAAACTTCACTAACACTACTTTATACACAGTATTTGATTTTCTCTACCCAGAAATAAGCTTTCAACAATCAACCTGCAAAACATGTTCATTGAGTCTCCTGTTTCGTTCATTCATTTAAGTGGAAAACTACTAATAAATTCAGATCTGCAACCTGAAAAAAACAAAAACATTATTCAGACTGTTTATTGTTTGTCATGAAACATTTTTTAATAGAATAGTTGCATGTTATTGTGGCAATGTATAAAATATAACTATGTGGTATAAAAGTAAAACTTCAGGTATTGGAATAATTTAGACTTATGTCGATCTCACGTTCATCTCCTGTTGATCACAAGTTGTGTTTCTCAGTGATTATAACAGACGTTGAAAATGTGTTCTGTCTTAAAGTTTCTCCATAATAAAATGTTACTGAAAATCTGAAAGAGAAGCACATCAACGTCGTTGATAGTAACTTCTTCCAAATCATCACACGTGAATTAATACATTTCATTAAAAATCAAATCCTGAATGAAACATAAAACTCGCCCAATTTTGAGGCTTTCATCAGGTGTAGTCCATCAGTCCCTGAAATTTCAGCACCATGCTTTTACCTGCCGTTAAGACAGTGTCATTTACAGAAACCCTTAATAGTCACAGGTGTCTGAAACCATATATAATCATCCCAGTCTCTAGCGTCCGCCTTCGCTTGGCCACTTCCCGAAGCGGCGCTGGCTAATGAGATGACCTGTCTCTTTCCTCTCTTCGGAACTCTGTAGTCGACTTTCGGCTTGAACCATTCGACGCCGCAGTCCCGATGGGCGAGCGCCATGATCGTGGTGCCCATGAGGCGCACCGGCTTAACATCAGAAAGCAAATCCGCTACGAAAAGGGTACGAAACAGCCGCCTCAAACACTGAGAAGTTCTCAAACTCCTGTCACTGCCTCCCTGCACCAAAGCCTCCATGTTGATCTCGTATAACTCTGTGGGAAGAATCCCAGAGCTTCCTAGGATGAAGAGCACACGGGGAACGTAACTGAGAGAGAAGAGCACCTCCAGGTGGCCCAGCACCTCGTCCAGGTCTCGTAGTGTCCTCTGGCAACGCTGCCACGTTGAGTCTCCTGATGGCCTGATGGATTTCCTAACTGCTCCTTCCTCCAGCTACGGACAGAGAGTAGCAGTCATGAGCTTTACTAATAAATATGACAGCAAATTTATAAATCAGAACTTGACACAATATAATAATTCTGCTCACGACTGTGAGTAGTATAAAAGTGGTTACCAAAGATGAGTGAATGAATGAAAAACAGCACAAAGCTGGACAATTTATTTGTTTCAGATTACTGTATATTCATATTCACCCTTTCTCTGATTTTGTGCCATAATGGGTTTAAAATCCTAAAAAAAAAAATATACTGTCTAACATCAGATCAAACACAAACCTGATCATCATATCATGTATGTTAGGGAAAATGTTACTGAGCACATCACCTAGATGTAAAAAATTAAAGATACTATTAGTAATAAAACATGCCTGGCTTGACCAGCTGACAGTCTTTATATTGTGGAAATCATGATCTTGTAAAGATGTTCACTGACTCTTTGTTTAATGATTCTCATAATTACATAATCCTCTAATACAAAACTGTTTCACTTATTCTGTGTGCCCTCACACACACACACTCTCTCACTCACAAGCTCGCTCTCTCGCACACACTAACACACTCACACACACACACTAACACAAATTCTCTCGCTCACATACACACAAGCTCGCTCTCACACACTGGCACTCTCACACACACAATCTCTCGTTCTCATACACATGCATACGCTCGCTCTCTTTCACACACACACACTCACTCACTCACAGACACACACTCTCTCTCTCTCTTTCACACACACACCTGTGTGGTTGCCAGCTGCTGCTTTTGGAAGAAGACCATCTGGTCATAGGTCATGGGCAGCTGTTGTCTCTGGTACAGGACACACTTGAGGAGCTCGCAGACGAATCTGCAACAGCCGTCCTGTGTCACACATCCTGGAAAAACCACGTCCACACGGCCTTCCTCTCTGGCTCTCCTCATGATTTCCTCATCATTGTCATCATCACACACAGGCTGCTGTACAGACACTTGTCTGGAGTCAGACTCCTGCTGGCCGCTCATGTGTCCAAGCTGTGAACCTTTCAAGTGTATTTAGTTTAGTTAAAGACACTGGGGTAAAACCATGTGTAGGAAAATGTGTAGGACAATTTCTACAACCTTTCAGATAAATACAGATAAATGAACACACAATAAAAAATGTTGATGTGTTATTAGCCTACTAAATTGTTTTGTTTTGTTTGTCTGGTCCACGTGACCCTGGACTAAACGAGCTAGACGCGCCTGGGCTAAGAGTAGCGCAGAAGATCTAGCTAGAGAAGTTCTCCCTTAAACCTCTAGACTTACTTTTGTCCTGCTGGCTTTCTGCGTCCTCTGTGCTATCTCTGTTTTCCTTCACGTCCTCTCCGTGTAGAGTCTCCTCGCTAATATTAGCTGCGGTTTGAGACGCGTCCTCATGTCCAGCAGCTGTAAAGGCAGCGGTGTTGACCGGGAGATTCGGACACAACCCGCCCGAGCTCTCCGTCTCTCCGTCTCTTCCTTCGGTCTGTCCATCAGCCTGGATTTCAACGCGACTATCGGGTTTTGTGACAACAGTCATAAATTTATTCAATTCTCCTTCTTTTCCGAGTCCCTCCTCACCCATTTCTCCAAGTGTTTGAATTGAATTTCCCCCCGCTGATGCATCATGGGAACGAGAAACCGGAAGTGCTTTTTGAACTGGCGTATATGTAGCCCCTATAGGCTTGTCGCTACTCGATCCATACAGGAAACACGGTTTGTACTGCGCATGTGCAGCTTGTTCTGCTAAAAGGACTACTAACCGTTAGCGTGTGTCGGTAACCTAGCAACGTACTAACGTAAACGGCCGTATAGACTGCTAACAACACTTTAATAACATTGTAATTAGTAGTAGTAGTAGTATTATAACAACAGCATTATAAATACCTGCCGTATAAATAAATCGTTTCGTCATACTTTAGACAAGAAGTAGACGTATCTCCGCACATGCGCAGTACAAGCCCTATGGACTGTGTCCCAAACACGGAGATCTGTGCTGCCGATATGTTGAGGGGCCTATATATACACACGTACGTCCGTTTACGTCAGTACGTTGCTAGGTTACCGATACATGCTAACGGTTAGTAGTCCTTTTAGCAGAACAAGCCGCACATGCGCAGTACAAACCGTGTTTCCTGTACGGATCGAGTAGCGATCAGTACTGGGGAGAAAAACAGAGCGAGTGTTTTGTAATTACACTAATCATTTCGAGCTAGCTTTATTTAAATAAATATAAAAATAGTTGCAAAATAACGTGTCCTTTTTATTAAGTCCCCCCTTGCCAGTGTTTTCTGCTGCTATTATTTACAGGCTGGCTAATATTATGGAATACACACACACACATTATTTATATATATATATATATATATATATATATAACTTTGTGGGAATCTTTATTGGGGGAACAACATGACTGTAGTACACAAGTACACAAAGCAAGGTCCATAGATGAGTGAGATTGGTGATTTGGATTTGGATGAACTTGACTGTCCTGCACAGAGTCCTGACCTCAACCTGAAAGAACACCTTTGGGATGAATTAGAGCAGAGACTGCGAGCCAGACCTTTTAGTCCAGCATCAGTGTCTGACCTCACAAATGTGCTTCTAGAGGAATGGTCAAAAATTCCCATAAACACACTCCTAAACCTTGTGGAAAGCCTTCCCAGAAGATTTGAAGCTATTATAGATGCAAAGAACGGGCCAACTCCATATTAAATTCATGTGCATGTAAAGGCAGATGTCCCAAAACTTTTGGCAATATAGTGTAACATTGCCAAAATATTTCCAGACCAAATTTAAAATGCTAAACTGAATGTTAAATTTAAGACTGCTAAACTGTATAATTGATAACATACCAGTGATACCAGTGAGTCCAGAGATGTAAGTAATTAAACTTGTGATACCAAAAATAATCATCATAATCAAAAGGTAGGGAGCATGGTGGCTTGGTGGTTAGCATGTTTGCCTCCAGGGTTTGGGGTTTTTAATCCCGTCTCTGCCCTGTGTGGAGTTTTGTTCACGGCATGCCTCAGTGGTTTCCTCTTCCTGTCCAAAACATGTGTTGTAGGCTGATTGGTATGTCTGAATTGTCCCGTGTGAGTGTATGTGTATGTGTATATATATATATATATATGTGTGTGTGTGTGTGTGTGTGTGTGTGTGTGTGTGTGTGTGTGTGTGTACCCTGCAATAGACTGGCATCCTGGCTTACAGGATACTGGCATCGAGGATGTATCTTGCCTTGTGTCCTGCGTCTTCTGGGATAGGCTGTAAAGGAAGGATGGATGGATGGATGGATGGATGGATCAAATGTTACATTAGCATTAGTAAATTCTGTTACCTTGTTATGTAAATATGTTTTAATTAATAGCTTAGAAAGAAATGTTTGTTCCAGAGATGGTATGATGTCTGGTCAGAGTGACTTGAGTGCATCTCTGTTGATATGATATGCGCCTTTATTTACTGATCCAATGTACTTACCATGGCTGTACTTACCATGGCTGTACAAAAATTGCACAAAGGCTGTACAGTGAGTTCAGAAATTATTCAGAACCCTTTGGTTTGCACATTTTATTGTTAATTTAAACTGGACTCATTTCCCCCATTAATCTACACAAAAAAATAGATTCAGCAAAACCGTGATTTATTACAAATCAACAACTGGAATTTCTTATCTTGATAAGTATTCGATCCCATTGCTAAAGGCATTCCACATTAAACTCAGGTTTATCCTGTGTGCTTTAATTATTGTGAGATGTCTAAAGAACCTAACTGAAGTTCACCTGTCGCATGTTCACTTCAGCCAGGTGCACACCTGTGTGTATAAGGTCCCACAATGCACAGTTCATGTCATACATATTCTTGTTGGAGGAAATGTCTGAACAGCACCAAATGAGTGCAGACTTCATTCTTTATGAGATCTATACATAAACTAATTCACATATTGATAAATGACCGTGTAAAAGTGTAGTGTTATACCTATTCTAATATTGTTCAATCCAAAATTCAAGCCAAGGAACTCTCAGTAGACCTCCAAGTTCAAACTGTACCAAAACATAATCTGGGGCAAGTGAATAAAACCATTTCTAAAGCTTTGAATTTTCCCAGGAACATGGTGGCCTCCATAATCGTAAACAGGCATAAGTTTAGAACCACCAGGACTCTGGACTCCTAGCACTGACCGGCCAAACTGAGTAACCAGGACAGAAAGGTCTGTCAGGAAGGTGACTGAGAACACAATGGCCATTATCCACAGAGATTGAAGAAGCTGGCAGAAGGACAACCATCTCAGAAACACTGGGTCCATCAGGTCTTTATGGCAGAGTGGCTAGACACTTTGAGTAAATAGCAGTTAGAAGGTAATTAAAGGTCTTTGAGACCTTGATGGAAACCTTTCTCTGGTCTGATGAGAGAAAGTTTAACTTTTTTGGCTGAATTCCCAGTTTTATCTTTTTACCTCAAGCATTAAAAACTATTATTGGAAAAAATCTGACTAAGCAATTTTGGAGATTTTTGCCCCAAATAATGATTTCTGGTTCTAGGACCTCATGTATATATTTTTACCCCAGTTATAGTGTGTTATAACTTATTCAACTGAATAATGTTTTAAGGAACATACTTGACCATGTCTACCAATGGATCTACCCACATTACACAATACACTATTGACTCTTTTCTGTACCTTGTTTTTCTTGATAATACTTTAATGGCAATCAATGTGCTAGTTGCTGTTTGATAAAGATTTCACTTCTAATGAAATGGAAATGTCTACTCTCGAAAACAAATAGGAAAGTACTTCAAAATGTCATTAAGTATTTTTTGTCATAAAAAACAAACATTCTTCTGCTCTTGTGTTTAAGATAAGACTGTGAAACATTAAAGGGCAGGTTTCAACAGAAGTTGAATTCAACAGAACCCATTTTTTATAGTAAATATCTAATCAAATATTACAGTGGGGTGTGGAAAGTACTTTCGGTAAACATGAAAATCCTGCTTAAATGTTTCATCACAAAAAAGCTGCTCAAGGTGTTAAAGGTTGAATGTGGGTCACAGTGAAGAACACATGGCATTGTACAATGTTTGACTGATATAGTTGCTGACTAATGGAGAGGATTGCTGTGGAGATGAAGTCTGTCCTGGGAGAAGTTGGGAATATATCCTTAGTTGGATGCCAGTCCATCACAGGATACCATGAACAAACATTAACACACTCATTCATAAATAGAGGCAAAATTTAATAAAGCCAGTAAACCCTCCAATATTATTCTAAGAGGCAAAACAGGGAAAGCTGACAAACCAATTCTCACACACTGAGATAAAAATAATCAAAATGTAGTAGCTGTACATATTTTACTTTCTTGCCCATTAGTTTTTCTTGTTAATTAGTTCCATCAATCTATTATGAGTAATTAAATATAATTACATGGCCCATGTCTGTGACACATGGCCCTGACTAGATATTAAAAATCAGGTCTGATAAAGTACTGGCTGTGGGACATTCACAGTGGTGATATGAGAATTTCAAGATTCAAGAAGCTTTATTATCATTTCAACCACATATAGCTGACACAGTACATAGTAAAATGAAACAACGTTTCTCCAGGACCTCGTGCTACACAAACATACTATTTGGAGGTGCTAATAAAAGTTGTGAATTAATTTTGTTGAGTTGTTATTTGTAGCACTTTCTCTACTGTAGACATCATCAGCAGAAGAATTCTAACAATACAGAACACAGCAGGGTCATTAACACATCACTTGATAAAGACTTCAGTGACGATAAAATGTCAAAAACACCTTATCAATAGGCATTAAGTATTTTTTAACATAAAAAACAAACATGATAAGTTTCTGTTTTTATGTTTCTTAACATGTTAGATAAGATTATGAAATATTACAGACAGGTTTCAAAACACTTTCAGTAGATACAAATAAACGATTATTACAATTAATATCTAATTACAGTGAAGTGGAGATAGGACTCATGATTATTTATGAATCCCTCCACTGTTTTCTCCTCGATGATCTATTGTAATGTTATCTAAGCAGGAGGACTACAGAAGAAGGCCCTCAATTTGACTAGACTTACAAATTTGCATTTTCAGAAATGACAAAGAGGACCACAGAACCTGCATTTACACTACATGCGGAAAACTCAGAGACACAGCAGGTTTAAAGCCTATCCTGGGAACACTGTGCAGAAGATGCCAGTCCACCACAGGACACTATGAGCACTCACTCACTCACTCACTCACTCACTCACTCACTCACTTATTCACACCTAGGGACAACTTTTTTTTGGCTGAACTCCAAGATTATATACATTAGATTATTTACATCTATCATATTCAAACAGAGCCCATTAATCATTTTGACCTAAACACAAAAATCCTCATTAAAGCACACAGATGCTCATCCATTTTTCTCTGTTCTCCAGACATGCTCCTCCCACTACAATCAGTATTGTCTTATAAAAATTCACAGCATCCCAAGACAACTGCACTTTCATATCACACGACAGGCTCAAAGCTTCACAATCATGTTTATAAAAGTAGTCGCCTCACTCTTGGCAGTCTGCGTGGCCGTGACAAACTCTGCCCTTGTCGGAGCCCCGATGGATGCAGACATAAACAGCCCAGAAGTCCAAAATGCCCTTTGCTTTGCAATCGTTCAGCATAACTCAGGGAGTGACAGCAGTTACATCAGCCAAGTTGTTAATGTGATCAAGGCCCAAATGCAGGTAAGATATTTTACTGGTATTTTATATCTTTACAGAAAGAAACTTCTTTTTTATACAGCCAGTTATTAATACAGCCATTAAATGCTGGATGTGTGATAACTGAGTCAGCTAAGGATTTCAGGCTAAGTACACCTTTGCATGTATCAGACATCAGTTTTCACCAAGACAAATGAACTATGGGCCAAAGTGTGGTTTCAAGTGCGTGTTCCCAGGAAAGGCTCTAAGTGTAAGTGATGTGTTATTTTAAAGTTTGTGATGATTTAAGTTTTTTCTTTTGTTTAGATTGTTTCTGGTATAAAATACACCTTCATTGTTGAGATGGCCATCACTTCCTGCATAAAAGAGGAACCTGAAGAAACATGTGTTGTCAATTCAGACCCAGCCATTGCACAGGTTAATGCTATTTAGAATGTATATAGAAATCACATGTGTGTGTATGTGTGTGTTCTTTGTCTGTTGACTCTTCTGTTTCGTTGTCACGTCCCTCAAGCCTCATGAATGCAAACCTGTAGTGTGGAGCCAGCCTTGGTTGATGCAGAGCATGACGCTAACTGAGAATACCTGCTAAGAGACATAACATCCTATTCTGGAGCCTAGAATCTGTCGAGAGATTCATTTAAAATGCTGCCTTATTCATCAAGCTGTATTTGGAGATGAATAAAAGCTTGAGTTGTGAATTTATTTTGAATTTTTGAGTGCTTATTTGTACCAAATTTTTCATCAGCCTAATAAAGCCAACTCATCAGCCTAATAAAATCTTAACATGACAGATAAAACTATGAAACATTAGAGTCAGGTTTAAAGCCTATCCGGGAAACACAGTTGCAGAAGATGCCAGTCCACCACAAGGCACTATGAACACACACATTCACTCACTCAGTCACTCACTCACTCACTCACACCTAGAGACAACTTAACATAGCCTGGCATAGCATGTTTTTGGGAGGTGGAAGTGAACTGATTTCCATACAGTTTAACTAAATCTAAATGCTACGTGTCTTTACCCATTAATCAAACAATTGTGAGGCATCAATTTATTGTAAATAATTTAACAGCATTAGGGTATACTGAAACAAGACGTAATCAGGACAGAGCTACTTAATAATGTGACTTCTTACAAGATGAACTGGTCCGTATTTTTTATAAGCTTGTCAAGACTAATATATCCCACATATTTATTAAGCAAACGTGTTTAAGATACACTGCTGTAATAATAAACGAAGGTAGTGTAAATCATGTGTACGTTTAACTGACATCATGGTTCAGGTTCATCAGGACAGTTTTAAAATACCGTAGAGGAAAAGTTAAGCTTAGTTGACTAACTATGTTTAAATAACGTGAGTAAGTGCTGGATTTCTTTTAATGTTTTTATGACAAAGGGGGAATATAGTAGACTGGGATAATAGGAGTATACTGTACATACCTTCATACAAAGTTTCTTAGACCTAAGACTGACTTTTCAGACACACAAGATGAAAAATAAAGATTTTCTAAAATCTGTGAATGTTGGTATTGCTGTAATAAATTAACTCCTGAATGTTCTGTTTTACTGTGTTGTTATTTGTACTTTAATTTCACTGTGCTTATTTAATGTTTGGTGAATTTTGAAGGTTTAGTCCTCTTATGGAATGTTACCTATTTGATGTCATCAAATGTATGGTTTTAGGAGCTTTTCTTTTATTAAGTTTTGTGCACATAATTAAGTACAAGATTAAATGATCTCCTGTTTAATGGTTCAACATAATCCTCCAATATTCCCTTCTAATCCTTGGCCTTGCTGTTGTGGAAAAGCAGACTGATAAAAGCACCAGGTTTGCTAAAGAACTTTATCTCATCATTGACATTTGAGAGATGAGGATTTAGCAATATATCATATGGTATACGTGCAGAATTTCCCCTTTGATGTGCCGATTTATCTCCCAAAACAAATATCCAAACATAAAGTTTGTCGTAATCATTGCTGCTCAAACACGGAAATCCTGATTCAAACGGACACGTCCCCTTTCGCTTTGTTTTGCTGACACGCTCCTCCCACTACCTCCAGTATTTAACCTTGGATCGTTTACGATTTCCCCAGAGGATTGTATTTTCATACCTCGGTAATCATGATTGTAAAGGTTGTAGCTTCACTCTTCGCAGTCTTTCTGGCTGTGGAGAGCTTGGACCTTGTCGGAGCGCCGGTGGATGCGAACATAAACAGCCCGGAAGTCCAGGATGCTCTGCGATTCGCAGTCGCTCAGTATAACGCAGAGAGCAAGAGCATTTACACCAGCCGAGCTGTTAAGGTGATCAGTGTCCAGACACAGGTAAGATATTTCATCAGGTACTCAAATTTACAAAGGTAATGATCAACAAAATCTCTCTCTCTCTCTCTCTCTGTGTGAGTGTGTGTGTGTGTGTGTGTGTGTGCGTGTGTGTGTGAGAGAGAGAGAGAGAGACAGACATCTGACGCAGGTCTTAATATTTCTTTAGGGAATTAACATTGCTGTAAGCTATTAAAGTAAAATGTTCATGACAACTCTCTGAATAACACACACACACACACACACACACACACACTAACAGAAGGAAACCTTTTGGCTCTTTTAGTAAAATCTGAAAAAATGCCTAACAGCAAAATACCTGCTCACACACTTACCTACACCCAGTGCACCTTCATACACATGTGCTTACGCACTAAACGATACCTTTTGTGTATTGGGTGTGTGATGATCCAAATACACACATAATTGGATACATACCAGGTTCCAGTTATTTTCATAGTAAGTGTATTGCCTAGCTGTGCATTTTTATGCTGTCTGGTATCTGGAACAAATCTGGACCTAAAATGCCCCCAAACATAACCTTTGTAATTGTGGGCCAGCTGTGGTCCAGTTATAAGTTCATGTAATGTTGAATACACAGTCTCATTAAGGGTGAGGTAAAGTTGTATTCTCATAACAGGTATCAATCCTGTGTTTGGTTTACTATCAGTGTGAGGTTTTGGTTGTTCACCCTATTTCCATGTAGTTTTCCTCCATGTACTCTGGGTTTCTTCCACCTCCCAATGTGGTGATGGGTGCCTCTAAAAGGTTCTAATGAGTTCCAGCCCTTGTGTTTGCATTTTTTCCAGGATAGGCTCCACAATGCAGATGAGGATAAAGTACTTTCTGAAATAATGCACTTGGCTTCATCATGTGAGCAAAAGTCAAACAATGTGTGTGTGGTCTAAAGTTTTTTTTTCTTTTTCTTTTTCTTTTTCTTTTAGGTTGTTGCTGGTTTGAATTACATCTTCAACGTCGAGATGGCCGAGACTACCTGTAAAAAAGCAGAACCTGAAGCCACATGTGCCATCAATCCAGATGCTAACATTGCACAAGTTGGTTACATAAATATCTCTGATTCATGTACCTGTTATAAATATAAATATATATGTTTTCTCCTGCATCCTAACTTTTCTGCCTCTTTTTCACTTCCTTCAAGCCCCGTGAATGCAAGCTGGTAGTGTGGAGTCAGCCTTGGGTGAACAGCATGACACTGACTGAGAATAGATGTGCATAAACATCAAATACAATCAAAACCACTGAGCTAGTTTAAGAGATTTATATAGATTTATATATATATATATATAAGTGCTTTAATCATTAGGCTGCATTTTGAGATATATATGTATATGTAGGGTTATTTCTTGAACATATTCTATCAACTGACACCAATAACCTAGGCTCTGAGATTAGAAAAGGATGGTTCTAGGAGAAGAAATGTAACAGAACTTATTAAATTGTATGTACTACTGGTTAATATCATTTGTTGAAATCATTATAATAAAGATTTTTTTTCTGAATGCATTCCATTGTTCAAACACATTATATCAGCTGATGAGAAACAGGATTAGCCAATTGGGATAACTGGGAAAACTACCAGCCAGTTAACTACACTATAAGCACAGAGATCTGGAGGTGAGATCCTGGGACAATCTTGCTGGAGTTTAGTCTATGGATCTGCTTTAAATCTGGGTAGTGTGAAATTATGCCTCTTGCAGGCCTACTGCATTTCTTTATTTGTATATTTAATCAGGTTTAATCTATCGAACATGCCCACTAACAGATTTTACAGCCCTGTTCTAGATTAAAATCATCTTGTGTACTGTATTGACTGTAAAGAAAGTCTGAGACTTTCTCTGTTATTCCATTAGGGGGCAAAATAGATCAATAAATATTGATATTCTCTTTCCAAAATAACTAATTTAGGAGTTTTAGGACAACAGGGGTGAATGCTTGTTGCATCACTTATTTGTAAATATTTTTGCAACTTTATGCCCTTTATTTCCTTATTGTGTCAAAAAAAACTGATTTATTACAGATTATTAATTTAGTTAAATATATGAACTAAATTTAGGGTTTTTTTGGAAAGAGAACTGGAAATGTATATATACCAGATGAACCAGGATGGGGGGTGAATACTAATGCACAACACTTTATATATGATAAAACCATGAGTTGGATTTTTTTTGTAATAAACTGCAGTTTGTTCATCTGTCCTGTAGGTGATGCACATGTATGTTCAAGCTGATCGCGCATTCAGAGTGTACCTTTCAGATATGCATTTAAGAAGTATGTTTTTGGTCACTAAACAGATTTCTTTATTTGTTTGGGTTATTTGTTTCAGAAGACTTGATATTGGACTATGAGTAATCACCTAAATATATTTGATATATGTGCTAAAACCTCTTGTATGAGCAATGAAATGTTTTCATGACTCCAGTATGATAATAATGAATACTTCCAGTATGACCTAGCTCTGATAGCAAAATTAGTGCTGGCCCACTTACGCTTCATCTGACTCATGTATCACCACGGACTAGAAAACAATAACACGGCTCATTTTTGTTGGAAAAAAAGTCTCAGAGCAGAGCTAGGCCACTTTAAGATATACTACCTTTATACTACCATATATTTGTATAATAACCATAATACTATGACTTTGTGTCAAAGGTTTTCTTTACTGCTGCATGTAGCAGCATGATATCTTCATAAAGTGTTGAATTGGTTGTTGACTGTAGCATGAGGAATGTTGTTTTCTCCTTTCTACTACAGCTGTGCAGAGAGGTTAGTTATTGGCTGCAGCTGGAACATACAGTTATAAGTTCTGATGGAGATCATTCCAGAGATTCTCTATTAATGAGCATGTAACAGATAGAAGAACTGGGACATTGTGAGCTGTCGGGAATTGTGCATAGACTGGGCAAGACATGTAGCCATGCACTGTGCTGCTGAAATTTAAGTGAACGGTGGTGAATGAATTGTATGATAGTTTGGCTCTGGATCTGATATGAACATAGAAAAAAAATAGGAGCAAAATTAGGAGTGCTGCGTCTACACTGATCAGGCATAACATTATGAGCAGTGACCGGTGAAGTGAATAACCTCATGATCTCCTCATCATGGCACCTGTTAGTGGGTGGGATATATTAGGCAGCAAGTCAACATTTTGTCCTCAAAGTTGATGTGTTAGAAGCAGGAAAAATGTGCAAGCGTAAGAATTTGAGAGAGTTTCACGAGGGCCAATTTGTGATGGCTAGACCACTGGAACAGAGAATCTCCAAAACTGCAGCTCTTCTGGGGTGTTCCCAGTCTGCAGTGGTCAGTATCTATCAAAAGTATCCTTTAAGTCCTTTGGAGGCCCCAACTCACAACTTTCAAAGTTTTAAGGGACCTGCTGCTAACATCTTGGTGCCAGATACCACAGCACAACTTCAGGGATCAAGTGGAGTCCATATTAGGTCATAATGTTATGCCTGATCTTTTTTTTTTTTTAAATCTGTACTCTTTACTACTTAAATCCATTACAGTTATAATGTACTTGTGTTGGTTAAACTGTTTTTATATACTCTGAATATATATATATATATATATATATATATATATATATATATATATATATTAAGTGTTGCCAATTAAGTGTTGGAGGTTTCATGGCTAAATTTGACCAGCCTGGTGGCCAATCTTCATTGATTGCACATTCCACCAGTAAGAGCAGAGTGTGAAGGTTTAATTAGCAGAGTAATAGCACAGTTTTGCTTAAAATATTGCAATGCACACAACATTATGGGAGACATATCAGAGTTCAAAAGAGGACAAATTGTTGGTGCACGTCTCGCTGGCGCATCTGTGACTAAGACAGCAAGTCTTTGTGATATATCAAGAGCCACGGTATCCAGGGTAATGTCAGCATACCACCAAGAAGGACGAACCACATCCAACAGGAGTAACTGTGGATGCAAGAGGAAGCTGTCTGAAAGGGATGTAAGGGTGCTAACCCGGATTGTATCCAAAAAACATAAAACCACAGCTGCAGAATTAAATGTGCATCTCAACTCTCCTGTTTCCACCGAAACTGTCCGTCGGGAGCTCCACAGGGTCAATGTACATGGCCGGGCTGCTATAGCCAAACCTTTGGTCACTCGTGTGTATCGTCTCCAGGTCACTTGCTCATGGGGTCCGTTGCATCCTTCTCAAAAACTCAATTAACTATTACACAGCTCACAACTGAGCTATCACTACTTATAGTCATTTCATTATACCTCAGCCAACATGCTGTAACTCATGGAGCCAGGCTCCAGGATGTCTGATGGCTCTGGATAACCAATGACCCCCCCCAACGAGACTGGAGACAAAGGAGGAATCCTGCCTCCATGATTGTTGGAGTTCTGCAGACCATCAGCCCAGCCTCACACCCCTGGAACTTCCCATCAACTTGTGACCTTAACATGCAAATCACCCTGCGCCTAGCAGTTTTACTGCCTTTAAAAGTCAACAAGAATTCCCTAATCTAAACCAAATCAATGCCTTGACTGGGGGATGACCAAAGTTCTGACTGAAGACACACACACACACACACACCCACACACACACATGTACATACACACACACACACACACATACACACACAAACACACACCCAAAGCGTCTGGAAACGCTCATCCTGACCCCCACACGCACACACATAAGGAGAGTTCCTTGATTCAAGTTTCAATAAAACAATAGTAAAACCCTACCTGACCCATGCCTAACACACCTGTATATGTATTCCCCTTTTTGCCTTTATATTTTTATGGTTGTATCACCACTCATGACCTGTTGTTCTGTGTTTTCATGAAATAGAACATGTTTTATAAGATAAGCATGTATGTTTAATTGCTTATACCCAGTTTCCTTTCCTCCCATACTGTCTCTTTCGTGTCTACTATCAAAATGATCCGCTTTTACTTTTATAAGCAATAGTGTATGCCATGTGGTCATCCAAGTACATAATATGAGCCTACGTTACTTTAATTGAATCTTTATCCATTCCTGACTTCACCATAAAGTATGCAAATGAGTGACCAAGCGGAGACAAAGAAACTTTTCAATCCAAAAGTTTCAGGTATTGGATTGGTCACTCTGAAAAACTGGGCACGACCAAGGGATCAATAAAAACCCTAAGCACCCATCTATCGTGGCTTTTTTGTCCAGCTTTTTGGCTTTTTGTCCAGCCTTTTGGCTTTTTGCTCAGCTTTTTGCTCTGCTCAGCTCGGCTTGGCTCCACGGGGGCCAACCCCATCTCCGCTCTGCGGTCGGGAGGGGCCCCCGTGCGCCTTTTCTTCCCAGCACAACCTCTTCTATCGTCGCCCAACTCGACTCCGATCTTTCTTCGGGACAAGACTTTCAGTTTCTTCTGAGACTTTGCCGGCAGCTTCAACTGAAGAACTTTTGTTTGCACCACCGAAACCTTTTTCGTTCCAGCAGGATCTCTTGCTTACTCCGAGGACTTTGAATCCCCGAACCTCCTTGAATCCACTACATCAGGACTCTTATCAACGAACCAATGCAAGTAAAAGTTAATAATTATTTTAGATCGGCAATTTTAAGCTGAAGCCCCTTTATTAAGGCGAATCCTAATTACCTTGACGATTCTCAAGGTCTCATTCTCTTGGTCACGTGGTAACCAAAACTCGATCTGAAACTTGCCATATTTGATCTCTTCTCTGTTTCCTTATCTCTCTCTCTCACTCTCTCTCTCTCATTCTGATTTCCTCCGTATTCCCTTCCTTAATCTCAATCTCTCTTTGCCTACTTATCCCCTCTCCATAATCCTTATCCTGTCTTTTATGTATGTGTCGTAGTTAGTATGTGTTGTGTGTTTTTGTTTTATTAAATGCATTTTATTCACGAGTGATTGTCTCTGTACTTTGCTCCCTGAACATTGCTCTTGCTACATGCTAAATTACAGCTAGTACTTTATAAAGCAGTTATTCTTTCTTGGCCAGGAAGATTTCCCTGGAATTAATGCATAATTATACTGTCTGTTCGCTGGACAAACAAATCAAATAATTGTGTTATTGATTCTCTGACAGTTAGTTCTAAAACCCCAATCTGAATATTTATAATTAATTATAACCAGTTATAATTACACTTAAATATTTAAATTTTGAGCTAAATTCGCTACACGTGCCAATGCCAAACGTCGGTTTCAATGGTGCCAGCAGCGAAAATCTTGGGCTGTGGTCCACCTTCACTGTCTTTCCCACATCCGGGAGAGTTACGGTCAGGAGAAGCCCCAAAGAAGCATACCACCCAGACTGTTGCATGCCCAGAGCGAAGCATGGGGGTGGATCAGTGATGGTTTGGGCTGCAATATCATGGCATTCCCTAGGCCCAATACTTGTGCTAGATGGGCGCGTCACTGCCAAGGCCTACCGAACCATTCTGGAGGACCATGTGCACCCAATGGTTCAAACATTGTATCCTGAAGGCGGTGCCGTGTGCGGAAGAATGGGTCGCTCTCAGGAGCTCAGTGAATTCCAGCGTGGAACTGTGATAGGATGCCACCTGTGCAACAAATCCAGTCGTGAAATTTCCTCGCTCCTCAGTCAACTGTCAGCTGTATTATAAGAACGTGGAAGTGTTTGGGAACGACAGCAACTCATCGACAAAGTGGTAGGCCACGTAAACTGACGGAGCGGGGTCAGCGGATGCTGAGGCACATAGTGCGAAGAGGTCGCCAACTTTCTGCAGAGTCAATCGCTACAGACCTCCAAACTTCATGTGGCCTTCAGATTAGCTCAAGAACAGTGCGCAGAGAGCTTCATGAAATGGGTTTCCATGGCCGAGCAGCTGCATCCAAGCCATACATCACCAAGTGCAATGCAAAGCGTCGGATGCAGTGGTGTAAAGCACGCCGCCACTGGACTCTAGAGCAGTGGAGACGCGTTCTCTGGAGTGACGAATCGCGCTTCTCCATCTGGCAATCTGATGGACGAATCTGGGTTTGGCGGTTGCCAGGAGAACGGTACTTGTCTGACTGCATTGTGCCAAGTGTAAAGTTTGGTGGAGGGGGGATTATGGTGTGGGGTTGTTTTTCAGGAGCTGGGCTTGGCCCCTTAGTTCCAGTGAAAGGAACTCTGAATGCTTCAGCATACCAAGACATTTTGGACAATTCCATGCTCCCAACTTTGTGGGAACAGTTTGGAGCTCAACCCAGTAGAACACCTTTGGGATGAATTAGAGCGGAGACTGAGAGCCAGGCCTTCTCGTCCAACATCAGTGTGTGACCTCACAAATGCGCTTCTGGAAGAATGGTCAAAAATTCCCATAAACACACTCCTAAACCTTGTGGACAGCCTTCCCAGAAGAGTTGAAGCTGTTATACCGATGTCATATTGAACCCTATGGATTAGGAATGGGATGTCACTTAAGCTCATATTCGAGTCAAGGCAGGTGAGCGAATACTTTTGGCAATATAGTGTATCTATACACTCCTCACAAAAAGTTAAGGATATTGGGCTTTTGGGTGAAATTTCAGGATGCACCTAAAATGCACTATAACCTTTACAGGTGAACTTAATTTGACCTTCTCTACACTTTTGAATGCACATGTCCAACTGTTCAGTGTTTCAGTACCTTTTGCATAACTTGCTGTTCTCTAACAAGGTGCTTAACGGCAAAATTCAATTCAAACTGGTGTTTGATCCATGAATTGACCAATAAATTTTCTGGTTCAATTAGAATTGGTATTTAAACAGTCCTCTTCATCATGCTGTTCACATTTTGACATCATGAGACCAAGACAACACCTAACAATTGATCAACAGTACCTTGCCATTGCGATGCTTCAAACAGGATGTTCTCAGAGGGAAGTGGCCACTGAGCTTAGAGTGTCACAGAGTGTCATCAGCAGGTTGCGACAGAGATACATAGAGACTGGAAGAGTTACAGAAAGGCATAGAAGTGGACATCCTTTGGCCACATCCCATGTTGATGACCGCTTCATTGTGAATAGTGCCCTGCGGAACTGGATGATGAATGCCACTCAACTCCAGGCACATTTAAGGGAGGTGAGAGGCACCCAAGTGTCACGTCAGACCATTCGAAACCGTTTACATCAGCGTGGTCTGCGTGCTAGATGACCTGCAAGGGTACCTGACCACACCAGCAGGCACAGGAGTCGGTCCAGGGAGCATTTACGCTGGACGAGGGACTAGTGGGCCTCAGTGCTGTTCTCTGATGAAAGTTGATTCATGTTGAGCAGAAATGATGGACGCCAACGATGTTGGAGATGTCAAGGAGAGCGCTATGCATCAGCCACTGTTGTGGTGGTGTTACAGTCTGGGCAGGTGTGTCTACTCAATACAGAACTGCCCTACATCTTGTGAATGGTACAGTGACAAGCCAGTACTACCTGAATAACATCATTAATCCAGTCATTGTGCCCCTGCATGAACAACACAGGCCTAATTTCATCTTCATGGACGACAATGCTCCAGCTCATCGAGGTCGCATCATTAGGGAACGGCTGCTGGAGGCTGGGGTACCTCAAATGGAGTGGCCTGCACTTTCTCCAGACCTGAATCCCATAGAAAACCTATGGGATCAGCTGAGTCGCAGTGTAGAGGCTCGTAACCCTGCACCCAGGAACCTCAATGACCTGAGGGCCGCCCTTGAAGAAGAGTGGAATGCCATGCCTCAGCAGACAATAAGTCGACTCGTGAACAGCATGAGACGTCATTGTCAAGCTGTAATTGATGGTCAAGGGCACATGACAGATTATTGAGACACTGACATTTTTTGTTGTGGTATACCCACCACTGTTGTTTGCTTTTGTTTCAATAAATTGTTTGAGATGAGGAAATCACCATTGCATGCTTCTACTTAAATGCCCTACTTTCATGATATAATATCACTGTAGGGTGAACTTTTTACATTTTCCATAAATTTGTGAGTAGTGTAAATATATATATATATATATATATATATATATATATATATATATATATATATGAAACGAATGATATATTCACCTCATTTCTTGTCACTTGACTGGACACATGCAAGTTTCAGGGCAGGTTTCAACAGAAGTTGAATTCAACAGAACCCATTTTTAATAGTAAATATTTAATTAAATATTACATTGGGGTGTGGAAAGTACTTTCAGTAAACATGAAAATCCTGCTTAAATGTTTCATCACAAAAAAAGCTGCTCAAGGTGTTAAAGGTCTGTTGAATGTGGGTCACAGTGAAGAACACATGGCATTGTACAATGTTTGACTGATATAGTTGCTGACTAATGGAGAGGTCTTGTAAATCTCTTATAGTGCTGCAACATGTACTGCATCTCATCCAGGTTGCTGTGGAGATGAAGTCTGTCCTGGGAGAAGTTGGGAATATATGCTTAGTTGGATACCAGTCCATCACAGGGTGCCATGAACAAATATTAACACACTCATTCATACCTAGGGGCAAAATTTAGTAAAGCCAGTCAACCTACTAGTATTATTCTAAGAGGCAAAACAGGGAAAGCTGACAAACCAATTCTCACATAGAGATAAAAATAATTAAAATATAGTAGCTGTATATATTTTACTTTCTTGTCCATTTGTCCCAAAAGGAGGCATCAATCTATTATGAGTAATTAAATATAATTATATTGCCCATGTCTCTGACCCATGGCCCTGACTAGATATTAAAAATCACCAGGTCTGATAAAGAACTGGCTGTGCAGCATTTATCCCTTAGATTATTAACTTTTATCATATTCAAACAGGGCCCGTTAATCATTATGGCCTAAACACAAAAATCAAGATGGAAGCACACAGATGGTCATCGATTTTTCTCTGTTCTCCAGACATGCTCCTCCAACTACAATCAGTATTGTCTTATAAAAATTCACAGTGTCTCAAGACAACTGCACTTTCATATCACAGGATAAGCTCAAAGCTTTACAATCATGTTTATAAAGGGTGTAGCCTCAATCTTGGCAGTCTGCTTGGCCGTGACAAACTCTGCCCCTCTTGGAGCCCCAATGGATGCAGACATAAACAGCCCAGAAGTCCAAAATGCCCTTTGGTGTGCAGTCATTCAGCAGAACTCAGAGAGCGACAGCATTTACATCAGACAAGTTGTTAAAGTGATCAAGGCCCAGATGCAGGTAAGATATTTTACTGATATTTTATAACTTTACACAGAGAAACTTCAGTTTCCAAGGTTATTAATACAGCCATTAAATGCTATGCCTACACATAACTTAAATCTAAATTTGACCTCAGTAACCAAAAGGAAACCTGCTGGATGTGTGATAATTGAGTCAGCTAAGGATTTCAGACTAAGTACACCTTTGCATGTATCAGACATCAGTTTTCACCAAGACAAATGAACTATTGGCCAAAGTGTGGTTTCACATCCAAACATGTGGCTCAAACACGGAACTCCTGATACAAACAGACACACACCCTTTGTTTTGCTGACACACCCGTCCCACTACCTCCAATATTTAACCTTGGATCGTTTACGGGTTCCCCAGAGGATTGTATTTTCATACCTCGATAATCATGATTGTAAAGGTTGTAGCATCACTCTTCGCAGTCTTTCTGGCTGTGGAGAGCTTGGACCTTGTCGGATCGCCGGTGGATGCGGACATAAATAGCCCGGAAGTCCAGGATGCTCTGCGATTCGCAGTCGCTCAGTACAACGTGGCGAGCAAGAGCATTTACACCAGCCGAGTTGTTAAGGTGATCAGTGTCCAGACACAGGTAAGATATTTCATCAGGTACTCAAATTTACAAAGGTACTGATACAAATAAAATCTGTGTGTGTGTGTGTGTGAGTGAGTGAGAGATAGAGAGACATCTGATGCAGCTATTAGGTGTGTGATGAATACACCAAATACACACGTAGTTGGGCACATACTAGGTTCCAGTTATTGTCATGGTATGTGTATATTGGGCCAAAATGCCCAGCTGTACATTTTATACTGTTTGGTATCTGGAACAAATCTGGGCCTAAAATGCCCCCATACATAACCTTTCTAATTTTGGACCAGCTGTGGTCCAGTTATAAGTTCATGTAATGTTGAATACACAGTCTCATTAAAGGTGAGTTAAGGTTATTAAGGTTGTTAAGTATTCTGATAGCAGGTATCAATCCTGTGTTTGGTTTACTATCAGTGTCAGGTTTTGGATGTTCACCCCATTTTCATGTAGGTTTCCTCCATGTACTCTGGGTTTCTTCCCTCCTTTTACCTCCCAATGTGGTGATGGGTGCCTCTAAAAGGTTCTAATGAGTTCCAGCCCTTGTGTTTGTATTTTTTCTAAAGTTTTTTTTTTCATCCTTTAGGTTGTTCCTGGTATGAAATGCATCTTCAACGTTGAGATGGCCGAGACTACCTGTAAAAAAACCTGAACCAGAACCTGAAACTACATGTACCATCAATCCAGACGCTAACATTGCACAAGTTGGTTACATAAATATCTATGATTCATGTACCTGTTATAAATATAAATATATATTTGTTTTCTCATGCATCCTAACTTTTCTGCCTCTTTTTCACTTCTTTCAAGCCCCGTGAATGCAAGCTGGTAGTGTGGAGTCAGCCTTGGGTGAACTGCATGACACTGACTGAGAATACCTGCACATAAAGATCACATACAATCAAAACCATTGAGCTAGTTTAAGAGATTTAAAAAATATATATAAGTGCTTTAATAATTAGGCTGCATTTTGAGATATATATGTATATGTAGGGTTATTTCTTGAACATATTCTATCAACTGACACCAATAACCTAGGCTTTGAGATTAGAAAAGGATGGTTCTAGGAGAAGAAATGTAACAGAACTTATTAAATTGTGTGTACTACTGGATATCATTTACTGAAATCATTATAATAAAGTTTTTTTCTGAATGCTTTCTGAATGGCATGAGGAATGTTGTTTTCTCCTTTCTACTACAACTGTGCAGAGAGGTTAGTTATTGGCTGCAGCTGGAACGTCCAGTTATAAGTGCTGATAGAGATCATTCCAGAGATTCTCTATTAATGAGCATGTAACAGATAGAAGAACTGGGACATTGTGAGCTGTCGGGAATTGTGCATAGACTGTGCAAGACATGTAGCCATGCACTGTGCAGTATCTGTCAAAAGTGTCCTTTAAGTCCTGTAAGTATCCTTTAAGTCCTAAACTTACAGGATTTAAAGGATCTGCTGCTAACATCTTTGGTGCCATGTAGTGGAGTCAGTGCTTTGATGGGTCAGAGCTGTTTAGTCAGCAAAAGGGAGACCAACACAATATTAGGCAGGTGGTCATTATGTTATGCCTGATCCGTGTATTATTTTTCTACTCTGTATTCTCTTATGCTTAAACCTTATACAGTTACAATGTATTGATGTTGGTTTGATTTCCCTTTGAACTAAGATAAAGATATAAGATAAAGATAAAGAGTCTTTATTGTCATTGTAGTGATACAACGAAATTTGATTGGGGTGTGTAAAATTTACATTATAAAAATATAAAAGATATAAAATAAAAATATCAAAAATATTATTTAAAAAATATACTATATAAGAATAAAAAATATACAGAGAAATACAGAAGATGAACAAATACAGAGTGAGTGAGTGAGTGAGTGAGTGAGTGAGTGAGTGAGTGAATAAATACAGTGGGACATGAATAGTAGTGCAAAAACAGTTACAGTGCAAACAGGTATTAATGAGGGGAAGTATTGCACAGATTATAATAACAGTAGTACAGTTCTGGTTGTAAAGTGTTTAGCAGCTACTTGGTGGAGAAGGGGGGTGGTTAACATCTTAACTATAAGCCATTATATTTCTGTGTGTGTGTTGGGGGGGGCTTGGTGATGCAGGTTCCTTAGTCTGTTTGTGCATGTCTTTATTGTCCTGTATCTTTTGCCCGATGGGAGGGGCACAAACAGTCTGTGTACTGGGTGGGTTGGGTCCCTGATGTTGCTAGCCCTTTTGTGTAGGCGGCTAGATTGGGAAACTTGGTTCCTACACAGTGGCAGAGAATTCTCTCTATTGTACTCCTGTAGAAATTTACTAGGAGCTGAGAGGGTACTTGGGATTTGCTGAGTTTTCTTAGGAAGAAGAACCTTTGTTGAGCTTTCTTCACTTCATATATATATATATATATATATATATATATATATATATATATATATATATATATATATGCACACACATAGAGGGGGGGGATTTGTTTCACCACTATGACTGACAGAGCACATCTGACGCTATTTAGTGTCTTGTCACGTGACTGGACACACGCCCCGCCCACTAAGTCAGCTCTGTTTATGTAACGGTGTTTTCCTCTGTACTGTTCAGATCTGCGGCGGTTCCGCAAATCTCAGAGCTAGGATCTGAAATAAAAACATGTTTCTGAAGGTTGTAGCTCCACTTCTGGCGGTCTTCATGACCGTAACCAGTCTCGGCTTAACAGGAGGGCCGATCGATGCGGACGTGAACAGTGATGATGTCCAGAATGCCCTGAATTTCGCCGTCACTCAGCACAACAAAGCGAGCAACGACTTGTACCTGAGTCAGGTTTCGAAGGTGATCAAGGCACAGAAGCAGGTAGGAAAACTTTAAAAATGACCAAAATCACAACAAAATATGGAGTGGTTAAAAGTTTCACAAGCCTACACTCTGCAGGCCTAGTGAAAAAATGGGCCTGCTATTCCAGATGTTGTATACGTTTTTGCTATCTATCTATCTATCTATCTATCTATCTATCTATCTATCTATCTATCTATCTATCTATCTATCTATCTATCTATCTATCTATTTCCGGATGTTGTCTATGTTTATATGAATATATTTTGTTTAACATAGTCATCAAAATGATCAAAATGACATCCACACCATACAGTGTATCAATTGTTTACAATTAATATTAGTTATCATTTTTAAAAAATTCCAGTTTACATGGCCATACACCAAGAAATGCAAAAAGAGAGAGAAGGGAGGGATTAACAGAATGACTCTTGGTCTCAGCAATTCTGCCTTACTAAATTATAGTCTTACGAAATAATAGTCCACTTGTTTTTCTCCAGGAACCTTTTTGTTTGCAATAATGTCCACCTAGTATACCCCTGTCTTTTAGTCTTTAAAACAAACCTGGGATATAGTTCTTCTTTAGTCTAGAAATAAAATGTGCCACAAAAAAATGTAGACACATAACACAGCTTTTCCTGCATGATTAATACTCATGGTGTGGTTCTTCTTTTTTTTCTCCCCACCCAGTAACACATGTTTAATTACATTTACTTCATCTTCTCGCACACAAAAGGTTGTTTCTGGTGTGAACTATATTTTCACCGTTGAGATGGCTAGGACGTCCTGCAAAAAAGGTGGTATTGAGAAGGTGTGTGACGTCCATCCAGACCCAAATGTTGCAAACGTAAGTACAGTATTATTATAATTCACCTTAACACAATGCTGACTCCATGTCCTTTCTTCCTGTTGATCACTATGTATATTGCTGACATTCAATCAAGCTAACTTTCATACCTTTGCGTCTTCCCTAAAGCCTCGTGTGTGCAACCTGAAGGTGTGGAATCAGCCCTGGACAAGCACTATCCGAATTGTGGAGAACACCTGCCTGTAGAAATCCAGTCACACACCGCCCAGATTTGGTTTGGCATTCCTTAGAACCTGGAGAAACATGTGCTGTCAATTCGGATCCAGCCATCGCACAGATTAATTATACAAAACTCTCTAATTAATTTAGATATTTAATACTGGTTATATAAAATACTTTTTCTTTGCATGCTAACTCCTTTTTTGTCACTTTCCTCAAGCCTCATGAGTGCAAACTTATAGTGTTGAGTCAGCCTTGGTTGTAAGGCATGATTTTAATTGAGAATACCTGCTAAAAGAGATCATACTTGAAAAATAGAGACCACATCTTATCCTTTATCCCAGACTTTGTCGAGAGATTTAATTTAAAAGTGTGCCTTATTGCTCAGGCTGTATTTGTAGATGCTAATAAAAGGCTGCTTAGAATGTGAGTTGTGAATTTATTTGAGTTGTTTTTCATACATTTTTATACTGTAAAACTCATCAGCCTAATACAATGGTCTAACAGTACGGAACACAGCAGGTTCATTTACACCTCAACTGATAAAGACTTGTAATAATACAATGGTCTAACAGTACGGAACACAGCAGGTTCATTTACACCTCAACTGATAAAGACTTGATGAACAAATGTTTCTGTCCTTTACGTTTCATGTATATGGCTAAACAATTATAATAGGCAATAACTAATTACAGTGGAGTGGAGAAAAGGAGCTCCATCACAACAATATGCTCAGTATGCACAGTTAAAAATACTATGAACATTTTTTTTATTTAATTTCTAAAAAATCCTGGACAATCCATTGTATGTTATCTAAGCTGGCAGACTAGAGAAGAAGGCCCTCAAGCTGCCTAAACCTCAAGTTTCATTTTCAGAAATGAGAAAGTCGACTCATCTTTGTTGGAAAAAAAGTCTCAGAGCAGAGCTAAGCCACATCAAGACATAACCATTATGGTAAAGGTTTTCTTTACTGCTGCATGTAGCAGCATGATATCTTCCTAAAGTGCTGAATCGGTTGTTCACTGTAGCATGAGGAATGTTGTTTTCTCCTTTCTACTACAGCTGTGCAGAGAGGTATAAATAATTGACTGCAGCTGGAACATACAGTTATAAGTGCTGATGGAGATCATTCCAGAGATTCTCTATTAATGAGCATGTAACAGATAAAATAAACAAAATGGGAGCAGAATGAAAAGTGCTTCATCTATCTGTTCATTCAGCCTATTACATACAGAGTGGAGACACATCCCCCACCATATTATTTATGGTCTATTTCCTGGATAGAAATCTATATTTTATTGTGAATGTAAGCCACTTGCAAAATTGAAATCTTGGGTTTTTTGTTTAATTATCATTATTTTATTTATTTATTTATTTATTACGTTTCTGCATACTTAGTATTTATCTGATTACTTACCATTTGTTTTTCTACTCTGTATTCTTTACTGCTTAAATCCAATACAGTTATAATGTATAACATATTGTATGTATACACAGATCAGGCATAACATTATGAGCACTGTCCGGTGACGTGAATAACACTTATGATCTCCTCATCATGGCACCTGTTAGTGGGTGGGATATATTAGGCAGCAAGTCAACATTTTGTCCTCAAAGTTGATGTGTTAGAAGCAGGACGAGGGCTAAATTGTGATGGTTAAACGACTGGATCAGAGCATCTCCAAAACTGCAGCTCTTGTGGTCTGTAGTGGTCAGTACCTATCAAAAGTGGTCCAAGGAAGGAACAGTGGTGAACCGGCGACAGGGTCATGGGCGGTCGAGGCTCACGGATGCATGGGGAGCGAAGGCTGGTCCATGTGATCCGATCCAACAGACGAGCTACTGTTGCTCAAACTGCAAAAGAGGTTAATGCTGGTTCTAATAGAAAGGTGTCAGAATACACAGTGCATCGCAGTTTGTTTTGTATGGGGCTGCATAGCTGCAGACCAGTCAGGGTGAGCATGCTGACCCCTGTGCACTGCCGAAACACTGGGCATATGAGCATGAGAACTGGACCACGGAGCAATGAAAGAAGATGGCCTGGTCTGATGAATCACGTTTTCTTTTACATCACGTGGATGGCCGGGTAGGAGTGGTTTGTTTAGCACAAAGTTTGAGGTGTTATCTTGGCCTCCAAATTCCCCAGATCTCAATCCAATCGCGAGCATCTGTGGGATGTGCTGGACAAACAAGTCAGATCCATAGAGGCCCCGCCTCGCAGGATTTAAAGGATCTGGTGCTAACATTCAGGGATCTAGTGGAGTCTATATATATATATATATCGACATAGATATGGCATCCGGCCCCAATATGTATAACGCTAGGTCATTTCTTGTCACGTGACTGGACACACGCCCCGCCCACTAAGTCAGCTCTGTTTATGTAACGGTGTTTTCCTCTGTACTGTTCAGATCTGCGGCGGTTTCGAAGAGCTCAGAGCTAGGATCTGAAATAAAAACATGTTTCTGAAGGTTGTAGCTCCACTTCTGGCGGTCTTCATGACCGTAACCAGTAACATGATAACAGGAGGCTGGAGGGATGCGGACGTGAACAGTGATGATGTCCAGAATGCCCTGAATTTCGCCGTCACTGAGCACAACAAAGCGAGCAACGACTTGTACCTGAGTCAGGTTTCGAAGGTGATCAAGGCACAGAAGCAGGTAGGAAAACTTTACCAATGATGACAATCACAACAAAATATTCAGGGGTCCAAGAAATTTGGAGTGGTTAAAAGTTTCATAGGCCTACATTCCGTAGAAAGAACCAACAAGTATTGCAGACTGCATGTTTTGCATCATTTGCATCAGCATCATCGTTTTCTATCTATCTATCTATCTATCTATCTATCTATCTATCTATCTATCTATCTATCTATCTATCTATCTATCAGATGTCTATATGTTTTAGATATATTTTGTTTAAAATAGTCATCAGTTTAGTGCAAAATGACACATCATATAGTGCATTAATAATTAATATTAGTTATAATCACAAAATTACAGTTTTAATGCCATACACCAAAAAATGAAAAGAAAAGAGAGAGAGAGATGAGGGATTAACAGAATGATTCTTAATCTGGGTAACTCTGCCTTACGAAATACTAGTCCACTTGTTTTTTTCCAGGAAATTTTTTCCCCCTAGTGTACCCCTTTCCTTTAGCCTTTACAAGAAACCCTGGGTATAATGAATAGCAGGCTCTAGAAGTAAAATGTGGCACAAAAAAACCCCAGCTCCTCCTGCATGTGGTTCTTTTTTTCTCCTCACCCAGTAACACATGATTAATTACACTTCATCTTCTCATACGCTATAGGTTGTTTCTGGTATGAACTATTTATTCACCATTGAGATGGCCAGGACGTCCTGCAAAAAAGGTGGTATTGAGAAGGTGTGTGGAGTCCATCCAGACCCAAATGTTGCAAAGGTAAGTTAGTATTATTATAAATTCACCTAAACACAATGCTCTTTCTCTGTCCTTTCTTTAAGCTCTTAACTATGTATATTGCTGACATTTAAGCAAGCTAACTTTCATACCTTTACGTCTCTCCTAAAGCCCCGTGTATGCCGCCTGATGGTGTGGAATCAGCCCTGGACAAACACCATCAAACTTTTGCAGAATACCTGCAAGTAGAAGTCCAATCACAGATTTGGTGTGGCCTTCTGAGCAACTGCAATAACTGGTTTCTCCTACAGAAATATTTTAACTTGCATGAACATGTTTAACTCTTCTAATCATTAGTTTACATGTAGTGTCTAGTTGTCAGCATATTACTATAAGAATGCTTCACAAGCTTAAGCAATAATGTTCAAATGTATGAACTTTTTGTATACTTTTAAAAGATGAATGAAAATAAAATTTGTGCAAGAGTACGCTTACGTTTTAATTGCATCAAAAATGTGTGCTGCATTAATTCATCCATCCATTCTCTACACCACTTTTACTGGGTCATAGGGAACCTGGAACCTCTCCCACAATCACACACACTGATTCACACACTCCGGACAATTTACAGATGCCAAATCAGTCTATAATGCATTTTCTTTGGACTGGGGAGAAAACAGTAGGAGGCTCGGGGAGAGCATACACATGGCGGAGACGGGGATCCAGCCCCAAAACCTGGAGGTGTGAGGCTAATGTGCTAACCACCAAGCCACTGGTCCTCCTCCCCCTACTGCATTTATGTTTAAATGTCATGCATACCATTCTCATATATGTAATGTTTCATCAGTGAATCTACATTTGGTCAGTTTCATAGTAGCAAGTAAAACTACCCCACTCCAGCTTACCTTGCCTTAGATATGCCCTTCCTTAAGAAAATATACTTGCCAATACAATAATTTGAAGAAATTATGCTGTTTAAATTTGCATGTTGTCTGGGGCATGTCAATTAGAAGAGTAAATGGTACACGTGATTTCTGAGAGAGGCATTTCCACAAAAAAAACACACCACCCAGTTGTTTTGATTCTGTACTTGTAACTAGATTTTTTAAAAAAGGTAAAATCCCAGGATTGTCCTGAGATCCTAATTTTGCTGCTTATAGCTTATAGGTCTGTGTTTCCCTATTTGTACACGATATACTGCATATATAGTAAACCAGGCCTGGAAATTCAGTAAGAACGAAACAACCCCAGCAACTTCCTTTTCCCAGCTTCTAAAAAAGAAAGACTTTTGTTCGAGCTACTTCCACATCACTGCTGTGCAGATGTTGTAACTACTGTGTGATTTTGTCAAAGCCCTATATTTTAAAAGAATATGCATTCTAAGTGCAAATAAGACAATTTTGGATTAAAATTAGGACATGAGGGTTCCTTATCCTTTCACGGGTGTCAAAGATATTGGAACAATACGGTTCTGTTAATGTGGTGTTTTTAACATTGACATGAATATGTATGGAAAACAAAATATTTATACAGCCACTCTGTATGCGTCTAGTCCCTATGTTTTCAGAATTTTTGACATTGAAACTATTAAAAACTAAAAAAAAAAAAAAAACTAGTAATTTTTGATTCTATACATCCCACTCCCAAGCTCCCAGTGTTCTGAGGTTCCAGTGTAACCCCCGGCTCTACCCCTGGTTGGAGTCTCGTCGCTTGGTGGTGCTCACTGATGCTGTGGATGGATCTGTGTGGACAGCCTGTGACAGACCAGGAGACAGCCGTGTACAGAGCCACTTTAACACCTTCACGGATCTGCCATTACATCTGTCAGCTTGTGACAACAAGGAATTAGCGCCGATAATGAACTCAGAAACTACATTGACCTAATAGTTCCTCATGGGTCCTTGATTGCTGTTGTAGAAAAGACATTATTTAGTTACATTTACATTGTTTTCTGTCCAGTGTCACCCAAATGAGGATGGGTTCCCTTGTGAGCCTGGTTCCTCTCAAGGTTTCTTTCTCATATCATCACAGGGAGTTTTTCCACAGTCGCTGCAAGTTTCTCATTAGAGATAAAATAGAGATAAAATAGTTTAGTAAGTTTAATTTAATTTTAATTTAAGTTTAATTTAATTTTTAAATAGTTTAATTTAATATTTTTTTTCTCCTTTATCTGTTTCTCTATTTTTGTAAAGGTGCTTTGAGACAATGTCCATTGTAAAAAGCGCTATACAAATAAATTGAATGGAATTGAACTGAATTGAATTCTGGATCAGTTGTTTCGTCAAACACAATGTTGTACCTCATATGTTCAAATTTATTAGGGTTCTGCAGAATGAGGCGCAGCTGAATGCGCTTGTTATTTTACTACCATTCAGATAAGAAAAAAAAAAATCTCTGCTTTGGTTTAAAGCATATCTAAGTGCAGAGCAAAGTATTCCACCCCATGACTCACAGTCAGGCCACTTTAAGGGTAAGAAAGCAAAACGAAATGTTACATTACAAAGCTAATGCACTAATATCTCAACATATAGCTTGTTTGTCAATGCATTATGTTTAAATGTCATCTCCTTGCCTTCGCTAAGTACGTTATCCTCCCTGATGGTATCGCTTGCGTCAGTAAACATGTGCTATAGGCCTTTGCGATGACTAAAGAGGAACTGAGGCAAAATCCAGCATCTGATGACTCAGGAGCTACATTCTCAATGTGTGGTTACATTGCTTCATAGCTATCCTTTAAGTAGTTCATACAAACAGCAAAGTCATAGATCAGTGATAAAATACAGGTTCCACGCCCTCTAACATCCTCATTTATTGCAGTGTGAGCAAACATTTCACCAAGCCCTCAATCTAACCTTTTAAAAAATGTGCATATTAGGTGTATAACAATCACACCGTTTGGATCAATGCTTCTATTTATTTAAAAAGGTATAGATTGAGGCAACAGCCATAATTTGATTATCAATTATAACTGATCCTACATCTATTATCATCAGAAAAGACAATATTGCGCAGCTGGTTTTATTGTTATAGCTGAACAATGTATATCTCTAATGTATATGCTGTGTTCCTCTCACCCAGTGTAAATGGTATAATGTTTGTTTATCCAAAAAGCAGAAAATTACTCTTTATCTGGGTTTATGGGTAGTTTATGATTATTAGAGATATGTATTGTGTTTATTGTCTTTGGTACAAAGTAGCCAGAAACCCATTTTAGATTTGCCATTTAAAAGTGTATAAAAGTGCTGAGCAAGGACTGTCTGAAGAAAGCAGAGTGTGACTTTACTTTCTCTAGAGACATTACTTTTCTCATTCCCAACAGGTCATTAAGTCACATTAACCAATGTTTTCACTCACATGACTAAAAACAGTACTCTTTTGAAAGGGAAAAAAAAGATTAAACAGTTAAAAAGTTTCAGAAACAATAATTTTCCTCATACTCGCCAATACCTGGGTGTAAGAGCACCGGAAAGACCCAAAATTGGCACCACATTACAGAAAAGCTGAATTAAATATGAAATACAGTGGGGGAAATACTTCCACGTTGTTTAATTAAACACAGACCAAATGTAGCAATTCACTTGAAATTTTGACCAGACATTGATATTAATTCAATAAATCTACACAGATAGAAAATCATAATCCATAAAAAGTTATATTTAATAAAAAAAAAAAAAAGTATTGAACACACTAAGAAAAATCAGTGCACCAAGACAAAGAACGGCAGCAGCTGATTTCACTAAGCAGTTCTACATCCTACCTATGGAAACTAGAATCAGCTAAGGTTAATGCATCTCAAGATCTTTGCAAAAAGATCGTTGCGCTACATAACAGCAGCACTGGTTACAGACGGATTTCACAACTCCTGTAAGCATCTTCAGGGCCATTAACCACAAGTGGAAGAAGCATCATGCTACCATGAACTGACCAGGCACAGGAGCTTCTGATCAGGGAGTCAGAAGAGTAGCTCGAGAGCCAAGAAAAGAGCTCCAGACAGACTTGAAGGAAGCCGGTACAGGTCACAGGGAAAATAACAGGTGACTGACTCCACCACCACGGCCTCCATGTACACTCAAAGGCTCCATTCCCCCAGAGATTCACAGGCTTTTAAAAAATGTTTTGTAGTTGCAAGCTTCACTATGCCTTTTCTTCAATAATGGAGCATTTTGGTATGAAAAATTTCATGTGAACTGCTTCACAGGAACTGTGTTTAATAAAAAAAAAAATGCTAACGTTTTGAATCGCCTCATTTACAGTGGGGGGAATGAGTAATAGCTCATGGTTTGACATACAAATAGAGAACAAAAAAAATACAGTAGGCTACTAAGAAAAATGTCTTACAAATATTGTAATGGTGCTTTGAAAATTTTTACATAAAATCCTATAAAGTGTCTTGGTGACTCTCAGACAGAAATCCCTTGTGCCTTCCCTGAAAATCATGATGGAATATCAGAAGGGCATGTGTCAACTTGAACACTAGGGAGTATAAGACAGATCACATCTCTTTTTGAGACGTACCAGTAGCAGGAACTCTAAACATGGACAAAATACACTTGCTGTCCACCTGCTCGTTTATACCGTTCTCAGCCAATCATGTGGCATCAGAACAATGTTTAAAATCATGCAGGTCCATATCAAGAGCTTCGGGTAATGTTCAAACCAAACATCCGAATAAAGAAACTGTGTGATCTCTGTGACTTCAACTGTTTGGGTGAGTCTGTGCCCACAGTGTCCTGCCCTCTCGAGGACAATGGGCGCAGCCTTTCTAGAACAATTTCTCACTGATTAACAAAATAATTATGGGATTAATGTGATATCACCAAATAATCATCCAACAAATAATCAGAAGGAATAAATGAACTTGTTTGTATTATTTTACTGTTCACATATAAACCATGTAGCCCTGCAAGATGGATCTGCTGTGAAACCTAAACTGGAAAAGACTCTGTAGGACGCTTGGTTATTCAACTCAATGAAGCAGAACACTGGGTAGCCCTCAGAATGCAGTTTCTTTGCCAATGTCACGACCAGAGCTTTGGCGTATCCTTTCTGTCTGTACTCTGGCATTGTGTACAACATTCCCATCGCACCGGAAGCATAGGTCAAGATCCAGGACACTGGTTGACCCTCTGAGTCCAGCACGCAACACGAAGGATAATTCATGATCATTTCCCTAACATACCGGTCACTAAAATCACCACAGCCGAACTTCCAGGTGCTATTGACCAGAGCGACGTGCGACTCGTTGAGCGAGGACACTCGTAAGGGTGACCTGCAGATGGAAAATAATGCTGTAATGTTCATTTCAAAGTCTCTTAATATTAAAGTATTTGAATTTTTTTTTATTTATATATATTTATAGAGTATCATTTAATTTGTTGCCCAGATGTTGCAGTATAAATGTAAATCTAATAGTAATAACTAATAAATCTTTTGTATTTGTGAAACCCAGAATGAACATATGACTATAAACTGAGTTTAAATGACTCGTAGGTTAAAATACTGACTAGTTTTAGAGTTAACTATAAACAGAGACGCGTAATGGTAGATCCGTCACCTTTCCGTCGTAAGTTTCGAAGGATCTTGGAGCATCATCGTGTGGCACACATGGTTTCGAATATTTGGCACCCCTCTGTTCACAGCTATACTTCTTATCAGCTCCACATGGCACACGTCCAGACCTGAACAGATTTGTTTTGTTTGCAATATTATTATTAGATCAATATATTAGACCAATAAAAGGATGTATGTATGGACAGGGAACAAAATAAGCTTGTTCTAATTCACCACTCCTAATTACCAGGGGCAGTGTGGAACACATGCTGAGATCTTCCAGCATGATGCAGATAAATCCCTTGATGCAGATAAAATCCTTGATCTATTTGATGTGTTGTGTTGTGTCACTATGCCCTGAAGTAAGGCAAACTACACCGATCAGGAATAACATTATGACCACTGACAGGTGACGTGAATAACACTGATTATCTCCTGATCATGGCACCTGTTAGTGGGTGAGATATATTAGGCAGCAAGTGAACATTTTGTCCTCAAAGTTGATGTGTCTGAAACAGGAAAAATGGGCAAGTGGTCAGTATCTATCAAAAGTGTCCTATGTCTTGTAAGTCCTATAAGCAACTTACAGGACTTAAAGGATCTGCTGCTAACATCTTGGTGCCAGATACCACAGCACACCTTCAGGGATCTTGTAGCGTCCATACCTCGACAGGTCAGGACTGTTTTGGTGGCAAAAGGGGGACCAACATGATTAGGCAGGTGGTCATAATATTATGCATGATCTGTGTATAAGGTGGTTAATTGAAACCTCCCTCCAGGTAATGGTATAATTTGGCCAGGATTTGGACCAGCTTGGTTATACTCATAGTCCGTGATCTTTTCTAACTGATTCATGCTGTGGTCATTCTTTAGGTATGCCACCAATTAGCCTGCAGATAGGATGGTGCAGGCTTTGGTCACTACAGTGTCCTGAGCGTCCACAGAGTGGTGCAAAAAACCTAAGTGAGTGGCAGTTGTGTGGCATGTTGAAGAAAGAGAAAAATTCTAGTATGAGCTACAGCTGCATACTGTACCATAACTACCATTCTGGTAGCCCAATATGTTAGGAAACTTAAAATATAATAAAATAAGTCAAATGAATACTTAGACAGAAGTACTGCTTCCAGTCAAAAATGTCCGCACTGAGCAGTACGCTCCTGAGAGATGTTTCATCCTTGGTAAAAACACACATGTCTTTGAAAAGGTCTCCTTTCTGCATGTGAGAGAAACAGATCAGTACGGAAAAACTTAACAGTAGCTACCTCGCTGATACTTTATACTAAAGCTACGTCGTGAGATACCTCAAGCAGTTGTGGTCTGATGAATAGCACGTTAAAATCTGGCCAGCGGTCCACCAGCACGTCTTTGGGATCACCTTCTATTCGATTCATCATAAAAACAAAGCCATATACCTAAAGACATGATATCACAGTGATTTACACAAAACAAAACTTCAAAAAGGCTTCAGAATACTGGGATTAGTAGGATTTTGTATTGGAAGAGCAAAGAATTCACTTTGTCACTCTGTCTTTTGGCATTTATTCATTTCTCCTCTTTAGGTTCAAAGTCCATCTTTTACAAGGTTTTAAAAGGTTTATTCCTGTGCTTCCTGTTCACAGATATATATCACAGTCCAGCTCTAGTTAATGAGTCACAAAAGCCAGTATAGATTCCTTATGAATATGAATGACAGATTTAATTTAAATCATATTTTTCCCTTTCTCTCTTTCCACTTTATCTGTCCGACTGATGCAAGTTCCCAAAACACAGATTTTCATCATCCACTAAGTAAGAGACATTTATAGCGTACTAACGGTGCTGTATACAGACCTGCTGTGACTGGGGAAAGTAATGCCTGAGAACTTCCTCAGCTTTCTTCAGCTCCTCCTTGCCTAGCACCTTCATAGCTGCACCTAATTCAGTCACAAACAAAACCTAATTCAGTTGAAGATCCACTCACTCCTCTGAATCGACGTTTATAACCTCAGGCAGTGAATGAGCAATCTGATAGGTCGAAAGTTCCAGGCTACTTTTGGCGCAGCTTATCTTAGGTCATTCGGCCTTTTCCCAAGTCCAGCCTACTTTTTTTAAATACTTATTCAGCATAGTTTTTAGTAGATATACAGGAACATTGTGTGACACAGAGAGCTTACTACAGCAATGCAAGTGTTTTTTTGCATCAAGGGACTGTTTTATAACAAGGTGTACAAAAGCAATTTGGTTATGTAGCCTGTTGGGACTGTAGAGCTTTTTATTTCTGAACTTGTCATTAGGGTTCACTGAGATTTATAGAAGTCTTCATGAAACCTTAACAAGCTTAATTAAATTTAATCCAAGTAAGACAGATCCTAAACTGGTAAAGAGTCTGTAGGATAACGCCAGAAAACATACACAAAGCAAATGTTAGGTTGATGCAGTGTTTAAGCATGATGCCTACACAGAGATAAACAGCCTTCTAGTTGTCTAATAAGTGGTTCAAATATGTTAAACTTTGCTCCAATGACTTATACATTAATGAAGGCAATATATATTAATTAATTAAATAATTAATATAGTTTTGCAGGTTATTTTTTTATAACCGATGGTCTCAAGGAGAAAGTTCTCATTTCAGAAACATTTCATACAAGTCATCATAAGCATTTATTTTATGTCTGTTGACATGAAGTCTAAACACAGTTGCCTCCACTGAAGCAATCAATAATCAAATTTACTACAACACTGACCAGTAATCAGTCAAATGTACAACCACTTACCAATATTTATCCTGGACAAGACGAGCACCTGATGAAAAAGGGGGATTTGTAGAACAGGAAAGAGATTGATGAGGTCCAATTCAAGAATGACTGCAGGCAGATGACAGCAACAAAGACAGTAAGAAATATATTGCCTTAATTGAAAGTAAAATCATCTGAAGCATCTCGATGTAGGTTGTAAACTACAATCAAATGGCTATATTAAATAAATAAATGGCTAATCAAGTGCCTCACCTGGTAGAACTTGTACAACATACTGTTATTCAGGCAGTCAAGCTTTAGTTCCAGCTTAGGCCCTTTGCTGCAAATCATCCCATCTCTCTCCACTGTGTTTTTACTGCCACTGTCCAAAAAAGCAAAAATGCCAAAAATTTTTATATATTTGGCCTCATGTGATTGGAGCATTCTTAACGAGTCTCATTAACACTCAGCAGATTGTCAGTTAACAGCCGCCACTGAGTGTGATTCTTCTCCATTCACCGGGTGGGAAACAACCTCAACTAGCACTTTAAAAGATAATAGAGTATTTCACCTAACATTTCCTTAAATGAACTCAGGCTTTAATGAGCCTTAAACGATAGATATCTACAAGATATGTTTGGAACCATCTCCAAAACACTTAAATCAACAACGTGGTTCATTTCTGTGAAGCCTTCAATGAAGTACAAGTTGCAGCAACAAAAATAAACCGGGGCAATATCAGAGCCAAATAAACACAACATAAACACAAAACCACAAAACAACCACAAACACCCAAACAATTACAGCCTATAATCATTTTAATTGGATATAGCATATTAATTATCAGATTCAACCCATATTTAAACATATTTTAATTTGAAATCACCCTAATTTAACAAACACATTCCATATTTTTAACACCTTGTTTCTGTAGAAATGAAGGTATGTTTTTGCTGAATGGTGAAAGGTTTTATATCGTAAATTTAAATAAACATATCAGCAAAATCTGTAATTTAGACAGGGTAATACCTTTGATTTTAGGGTAATTACTTGTTTATGAAGTTATGGCATTTTACCATTAATTTTATCAAAATTTTCTATTTTCACAGTAACAATGTGTATTTTTTACATATTAGGACCGTAAAAATGAAAGTACATACTGTTTCTTTATTTACGGTAATTTGATGTATGTACTACGGTGATATACTATTTTTGACTTTACAGTCTTTTACTGTTGCTATTTCACAGTATTTTACTGTAATTTCCATGTACATTTTTTACAGTGTAGACTTTAAATTATTTTGATATTTGGGTCATTTTTACCAAACACAAAAAGAATTTAACAGCCATTTACTAGAAAAAAAAGCAACAAATGTCACATTTTAACAACTCAACAGCTTATAGGGCTAGGCAAGTTAAACTATAGCTTGTTTGGTTTGCATATAATCTGTTAACATCCTAACGGTAAATGAGTTACCATTCTGTAGTAAGGTTAGATGGATTCTGCAGTTTTATCATGGAGTACACATGATCTTCGCTCAGTGGCTCCCCTCTGGTCACTGCTACAAGCTTTAGCATCTACTCATAGCACAGGTCAATACCTGAACAGATGTTTGTAGAGTTAAATTAACTTATTATTTAATTTGGAGGAGAAATCTTTATAAAAGTGAATGTACATGCCTAGAAGGAGGGGCATATTTGTGATGTTAATTATTAAGAGGCTTGTGCCATCATGAGAAGTTCTGATTTGTGCTGATCTGTTCCATCGGAGTTGTTTCATCAAGGTTGGATTACTCTGTACTTTGGTCAGCACTTTGTCTGTTAATTCAGCACAGAATATAAAACATTTAATCAGTTAAATATTGAAGCTGTCTTGGGTAAACCTTCTGCCGTTTTGGTCAGATGAGCAACACACTGATATATGGCCACTGGTCCACCAGAACATCTATGGGCTCAGTTTCTGTTATTAGTTATACAAATATATCCATATATCTGAAGACTAAAAAAACTAAATATATGTTGGTGTGCATCAAAGGTGATTTGGTCTTGATTAGGCCAAGGTGCTCAGGACCTCCTGTCCTCTCCCTGGAGAGGAACTGCTACAATCTATGTGTGATCAGGGCAGAAGATCTAGGGTATAACATATTTTTTGTCACAAGAGCTCTGAAAGGAGAGGGATTCTCTGAGAACAGTTCAAATTTCCAACCCTTTAAAAAAATTAGCTTTGTGCTTTCCAGCGAATTCCTTCCAGGGCACTATCAATGTATTGTGTAAATAGTTCTCCCTACCACTTCTCTCATATCTCTTCTCAACAGCAGTCTGAGGAAGTGAGATAGAAACTTCCCAAAGCCGCTTTCCAAAACCTAAAAGAAGGCCTGTCTGCATAGCTGGTACTCTGGAACCCGAACTCTAGCCACTTCCAGGCTGACACTGAAACTGGAGGTGAGGAGCACACAGTTCTTGACATCAGCCACAGATCTCCTACAGTGTGTGGACACGACAGTGGACTGGTGGTACTAATGTAAGAATTGAATGAAAGAGATTCTATGTTTTGTTAATAATATTTTGTATTTATGAATGGATTTTTTTATTTTTACTGGGAAGATTGTAAGGGACTTTTTTTTGGCTGAAATATATTGAGCAGTGATATATATATATATATATATATATATATATATATATATATATATGTAATTAGGGTAGAAGAGAAAAATAAAAAAAGAGAGAAAAAGCTATGAATGAAGAGCTCATCATGGAGTCCATGTTTTATTATTGTTATTAAGCCCCATGAACACCCACAACACAACTATCACACTAGCAATAAAGTGGACAATACAGGATCTCTCGTACAACCCAAAAGAATGACCCTTTTTCCTTGCAATGGAGCTTTCACCCTACCAGTGAATGGCTAAAAATAATTACTGGATGACAAGAAGACGATGGTTCACGTCAGAGTTTAAGCATTCAGCCCCATACTGTACCTCATACTAACAGAAACCTTCCTTTCTTCATAAAATATCTCACTGTACAATTTGTTTTATTTGTTATGAACTTCCACCCTGTAGCTTAACCGAGTCTTTAACACTGCAGAACCATGTGGAATAATCTCTTCAAATGGTTTATAAAAGACAAGCAATAGTTTTTTTTTTTTTGTTGTTGCTGTGTCCAAAAATCTTCACAGTCAGTTACTAGTGAAGGATTCGAACATGGGTGTAAATGACCACACAGTCTCTGTTGAATGTCTTTCTGCGGAAACCGGTCAAGGTTCTATGTTGATCCCTACAGCTGTGTTTGCCTATCAGACATGCTTCCAGGCAGAACTGAATCTGGAAGCTTTAATAGTATTACAATAAGACATTACATTACTCAAAGCCTTTGACTGTAGATGAGTCTTTTATAGCACTGATCTCTGAAATATGATTTCTGCAAGCTGACATTGGGCAACGGTTTATGATCTGTAATATGTATGAGATGGAAAATTGGGTAAAACCAGTTTATTTCAGCCTAACGAGTTTTCTTTCACAACCTGAGTTCATTTTGGTTCAAACAGCCAGAGATGAACTTTGTACAGTTCTTTCATTCAGCAGTGTTTTACTTTTCACAGTTCAGTTACAGCTCATGCTGCTCCAGTATGTGTTGGTCTAATAATGAATGAATGAGTGAGTGAATAAAGGAAGGAATTAAACTGTTTATTTACACGAAGGGGGTTAGAGAAATGATCAGTTCATCGCCTGTGCTGTTTGCAGACCTGCTGTGCCTGAGGACAGGAATATCTGAGCTCTTCCTCTGCTTTCTTCAGCTCCTCCTTGTTCAACAGCTTCATGGCTTTTCACAGCTCCTTCATTCACAAACAATAAAACACTGAGTTTAAGGTTTAACTCGTTCTTTCAAGACAAAGCGTTTGAGATTTCAAAGAATAAACATGCTGTTGTTATTATCTGCAGTTTCATATCGGCACATTCGTTATTTCACGCCTCTGTCACTAGGTGGTGTTTTTCCTTTATTTCTAGAACGAGTTGGTTGTGAATGTTTGTAGGATTAACAGTGGATATAATAAGTCTACAAACCAGTTAAAATGACAGGTTTTAAGCATAATCATAAATACATATGATGTCTTTTTGTGTATAGATAAGGGGGAGAAAACACATGGTGGTGTGGTGTTAAAAGGAAAAGATCCATGAAGATGTGGTGTGATGGTCTAACATGGAGTGTAGTGACTGTTATTAACCTAAAGTGTATTATTTTACTATAACAGCACTGGGAAGGCACAGAGTGGGACTGTGAAGACTACATCTGTAGGGGTTGAGAGCTTTTACAGGCTAAAACTAATCAGCTACTGGCTATCTTTGAGCTGATTAAGTTGAATGAATTATTTACTTCCAGAATCTCCAGAACATTAGAGAAGATACAACGAGTTACAATACAAGAGCTGATCTGCAGCATTACATAACTTTACCACACCTTCAGTTTTCAGTATTGCTGTGTGTTTGTGTGTGTCTTGTCTGGTGTAGTCATAGGACACAGGAATTGGTTGATGCAGATCCTACATCAATAGCATCATCTGACTGGTGTGAAAAGTGAGATCAACTAGCAAGAAAACTGCAATAAGGCAGCAAGAAGGAGGTTGTGCTCCAAATCCCAGCTTCACTACCATGAGAAAGAGGGAAATGTATACCTTTGATAGAGATATCATGATTTGGATGGATGTTTGGTGTGAATTTAGTTTGCTAATCTACTGGAACAGCAAAAACACTTTTTTCTGGATAATCTGTAAGGCTGAGTTTAGTGATGAATTTGTTTAAGTGATAGATATTATTTGGTATGTATAACGTTTCCGCTATATATATAGATTGCATGTCCTTGTCCACAAAAAAATATCACATCAAGTTAAGTGAGCTGCAGGGGGATCATTTAATTTGCCTGGTTAGCTTACAGGCCACACATTTGCAACGTAATATAGGTTTGTCATGGTTTTATTATTTTACATAATGCAAAAACAAACAAAATAGTACTTCAACAGAATAATTCCCAAAGAAAACCAAGAAAATTCAATAAACAATTACATAAAAAAACACCACAAGACTACATGGAGATACATACTGATATGATAAAGGGGAACTAGACAGCCAACCAGTCATTTATAAGTCAAATGGATGAGATATTGGATCTGTGCTAACATTTAACACCACCTTCAATCATGCAATCATGACAGCCAAGTTCCTTGTCCTGTAGTACTTATGGAGTCAGACAATTAAAATAAATACAAGCATAAGACAGATCCTTAGTGAAGCCTTAACTGGTTAAGAGCCTGTAGGATGCTTGGTTCCCCTCCTCAAAGAAGCAGTAGACAGGGTAGCCCTCTGAATGCAGTTTCTTTGCTAATATGGTGGACAGGGCTTTGGCATAGCCTTTCTGTCTGTACTCTGGCAGTGTGTACATTACACCCATTGTACAGGAAGGATAAGTCAAGAGACATGACACAGGCCGACCCTCTGAGTCCAACACGCAACATGAAGGGAAATTCCTGATCATGCCCCTGATCAGGGGCTCAGTGAGTTCACTCATGCCCACCTTCCATTTGCTGTTAATCAGAGCAGCATGAGACTCCTTGACTGATGACGCCTGAAATGATAATCTGTAGAAAATAAAGGAGAGTTTGGTTCTTCTCACAACTTCGCCAGAAGGTGCTGATTAAATTTATATAACAACCGGCTCAGACAGTAGTACAAAGCTGGAAGTGTCTTAAGGTGCTGGTTCAAACAGGATACCATTTATACAGTAATAGCAAATTCTAAGGGGCTTGCATGGTGGACGCTCCACATAATCCAAGACGCAGGATCAAAATATTTTAACTATACCATAATGGCATTATAGGAAAAAGAAAGTACACCCTACTTCATTTCAAACTGAGTTGGGTTATAAGGCTATCTCCAAACACACATGTACTTTCTTTTCCCCATGAACATGTGACCCAAATAAAATGACCTACACATAGGACATAAATAGGCGAACGCTATTGGTAGCTGTATGATGATTTTAGGCTGCAGCTTTTAAAAAAAGCCCTGTTGAAGCAGGGAAGGCACTTTACTGTGTGAAATTCTTTACATTGTACATCTGGAAGGCTTTTTCTTCCAGTTGCGATGACAGTAAACCACTTACCTCTCAGCTGTAAGCTTAGATGGATCCTGCAATCTCATTAAGTGGCAGAAATATGTTTTGGTATTAGGTACACCTTTGTTCGCTGCTACAGCCTTTATGATTGGCTCATGCTGCAGTTCAACACCTAGACAGATATATTACAGGTTGCAGGGTTACTCAATGCTTCCCAGGTTGGGGATCTTTGTACTGGTGTAATGCGAAATCCAAAATTAATACTTAAAGTGAAGTTCTGTTTCCAGTCATGAACGTCTGTCCCGGTTAGTATGTTCCTGAGACGTGATTCGTCTTTGGTAAAAATGCTTACATATTTTAAAGTGTCTGCTTTCTGTATTTGAAAGAAACAGTTTGATTATTAAGAGTGTGTCTGTTACTCTAACACAGATTGTTATATTTAAGCCCCAATCAATCCATGCCAGTCACCTTGTGTAATACCTCCTGCTGTCCTGGTTTTACAAGCACCACACGGAAATCCGGCCACTGGTCCACCAACACCTCTCTGCGGTTACCTTCTACTCGATTAATAAGACAAACATATCCATACACCTGAAGACACAAAGTAAAAAATAAATTAACTACATAAATTTTAATTCTTTTACAAAACATATATACAGTTGTGCTCAAAATTATTCATACCCCTTGGACAAATCAATACGTTTTAATTTTTTCTCATCTATAAAAACTACTTTGGCGAAACTTCCATTGTATTCAATATATATATTAGCTGCTATGCACAACCCCACATATGTGTTAGCTAAACTTAATTTGTATACCAATAGATATGGCCAGAGATTCTCTTTTGAGCCTGTTCAAAAAGATCTGCTGCGATACAAACAACCCCCGTATCACCACCAAAGCTCTGATAGACACCCTCAACCAAGCAGGGGAGACGGTATCAAGATCCACCGTTCAGCGAATTCTGCATTAAGGTGGTCTCCATGGACATGTTTGGCGTAAGAAAGGAGAAGCCTTCAATCCTAAGAATACCATCCCAACGGTCAAGCATGGCGTTGGTCACATCATGCTATGGGGATGCTTCTCTGCCAGTGGTACAGGTAACCTTGTTAAGACAGATGGTATCATGAAAATGGAGGACTATGTCAAGATTCTTGATGAAAACCTGGTGGCGTCAGCACACAAGCACAACCCGCCAGAGAACTGGACCTACCAGCAGGATAATGACCCAAAGCATACGGCGCGAGTGGTCAAGCAATGTTTCAGGGACAACAACATAAATGTTCTGGCGTGGCCAAGTCAGAGCCCTGACCTGAACCCAACTGAGAATTTGTGGAGAGAGTTGAAGATCCAGGTCAGGGCTAGGAAGCCTTCCAATCTCTAACAACTGGAGGCTTTTGCGAAGGAAGAGTGGGGAAACATTCTGCAGCAGACCTGTAGAAATCTTGTGGACACCTACAAGAAGTGTTTGCAGGCCGTCATTAAGAACAAAGTCTTTTCTATTGATTATTGAAACATTGTAATATAAAGGGTATGAATAATTCTGAACATGGTGATTTTTGAATATCTGTTAATAAAAACCCATGAAATGTCATATTTCTTGAAACATCACATGCTGTTATTTCTTCAGTTGTTTGTCACATATTAAATATATGAAAGTATTATAAAATTCCAACTCAAAAACACTATAAAAATACCAAGGGTATGAATAATTTGAGCACAACTGTATGTATAACTCTTGTACATGAATCAGATTTAAGTAAATAAATCGCTGCCTGTTTTCTATATTTTCCTAAATTTTCAGCTGTATCTCTCTTCCCAAACAGACCTTTCTCTGACACTTCAGTCTCTACATTCTAATGAGAAAACACCTTTTGCACAACAATGAATGCCAGAAAATCCTCAAAGATTATTCTACAGACACTGAATTATGCAATGTAGTATGGTTTACAGACCTCTCGTGACTGGGGAAAGTAGCGTCTGAGTGCTTCCTCAAACTATTCATGATTCTGCTCCTGCAGCTAAAATAAAATAAACAAGTTTTGCTTGATTTGCAAAATATATGTACACGTTGTAACTGTGACAACTTCTTGTGCAACATAGCTAGGAGGTTAACATCCTCTGTTAACGTTCATGACAGCATGATCAGAAAAAAAAAAACTAAAGACCTGTAGCACTGACTTCATCACACCTTGATGAAGTTCCTCTAAAGACTTACCTTAGGTCACTTCGGTGTACAGAGAGGAGGTGAAACAGCCAGGTATCAACCTGTCTCTGAACATTGACAAGAGATGCTTTTTGTCTTCAGGAGAGGACAGAGTGACCATTCTCCACTGTACCTCTACAGATCCTACTTGGAGATCATCAAGAGCACCGAATTCCTTGGTTTTCAACTGGCAGAGAACCTCACCTGGTCCCTCAACACCAGCTCCGTCATCAGACACCATCTACCTCGCCCTTACCTCATTATGTTCTACAGGACCATCCTGACCATCGAGAGCATCTTGGGCAGCTGCATCAGTACCTGGTTTGGGAATTGCATCGTTTCTGACCCTACAGCGAATAGTGAGGACAGCTGAGAAGAGTCCTCAGACATTTAATTGTAGAGAATTTCTTGTATTTCTAAAAGTCTAATATGGGGGAAAATGGACACACTGTCCACTTTCAGCACACTGTTTCTCTGGCTTTATATAAAAGAAATCTTACTTCTCTTGTTTCATTGTTGAGTCTTCCACAACTGTACTAGCGGCATCTATATAATCGGTGTCTTATATCTTGTAAATTTAATTTTTTATCTTTTAAATTGAGAGAGAGAGAGAGAGAGAGAGAAAGAGAGAGACTGACTTTTAACATCTCTTTAATTACCAAAAGTTAAAAAACACCATTTGTGCAAATTAAAATCAATGCCAAGATGTAAGTAGGTGAATATATAAATATTAAAGGAATTTATATGTAAAGAAAGTAAAAGAGAAAGAAGGAAGGAGAGAAAGAAAGGGGGAAAAGGAACGTAAGGAAGGTACAGAAAAGAGAGAAAAAAGAAAGAAGGATTAAGAAAGTCAGAACTTAATATCATAGTGACAATTCCAAAAAATGAACACAAACCAAAAACCAGTCTTGTTCCACACAGAACTCATCATTAAACGGAAGAGAACAGAAAACCATCATCCTCCTCCTCCTCACAGTGTGAGTGTTTTATCTCTACCTGTACTTAAAGGTCTCATTGTTCATAATCAGCCTTTAAACCATCTATCCTTTAGCTAAACACTTAAAAAGGATTTTGCACTCAGAACAAAAAAAAAAAAAGTGTCTCCAGTTCTTTGAGGATGTTGGAACACGGTCTCTAGGAGCGCAGATAAAACTGCACACTTGCAACTCTTAGGAAAAAGTCCTTGACTGATGCATTCATGAAGAGTGATCACTTTCAGTGACATGTTCTTATAGAGTCCAACAGGAACTCTATTTATTCCTGACGTTTCAGCTGGAGAAGGTTTCATCACAGCAGCAGTCACTATTTACTAAATTCCTTTGGGGTTAAACAAAACATTAATAGACCAACTCATCATTTTAATCATACACTAGACTTAGTTATATCACATGGGACTGATGTTTCTGATATAACCGTTCTACCTCAAAGCGATGACACCACAGACCATCACCTCTTAGTGTACACTCTACCTGTAGAACATATTAGACACGTCTCTCCACATTATAAACTTGGTAGAACTATAACTCCGACCACTATAGACAGATTTACAAGCAGTCTGCCAGATCTGTCTCAACTTCTTACTAGACCCCTAAACGCAGATGATCTAGATGAAGTAACCAACAGCATAGGCACTATTCTCACCAGCACACTAGACACTGTTGCCCCCATCCCACTGTTGCCCTGCAAAAAAGGTCAGAGATAAACCACCTGCACCATGGTCAGTACTGGGTAGGTTACTTTGGAAATGTAATAGGTTACAGATTACGAGTTACTCTGTTTAAAATGTAATAAGTAGTGTAACTTTTCAATTCCTTTATAAAAGTAAAGTAACTGATTACATTTGATTACTTTTAAGTTTCTAACGGATATTGTCAACGAAATCATTTCCAAACATTTATCCCAGGCAGGGTTAACCTTACAGTAGAACTCAACTCTGTTTACTGTTAGAATTTTAAATGTTTCATCACTTGAATTAAGATTATATTAATTTAATTTTAAGCACAGCCACCACAAAACCAGACTTCAGAACAAAAATGGTTTAATACTGTTTTAGGAATCAAATCTTTGCATAGCTATGACAGGACACACTGGCAAGTAACAATGCCTTGAAAAAAAAAAACAATCTGAAGAGAGTTATCATAATGTTCATAATCATAAAGTTATATTACATCTGACATTACCAACACATTTTCAAGGAGGAAAAGTGTGAGCTATATATTTTCTGTCAAAGGGTTCATAAATAGAAGTGTGCCTGGTAAAGGCAGCTAGCAGCAGGGACGATTTTAGGATTTTCATTTAAGGGGGGCTCAGCCCCCAATGAGCTAATTTGTTCTGAATGTTATGAAAACAGGTCTTGAGTACACTATGGGCTTGATGAACGCGCAGGCGCCTTTTAGTGGATTTTTTCCACACAGCAGCTACAGTAAACCGACTGACCACTCCGTCACTTTTTATTATCAGAATGAATATATTCAGAAATGAGTAATATATCATTCCAAACTAAAGTGTCTGTTTTTATTTCTGTACACTCACAATAATGACAAAAATTTTACATTTTAAATATATTATAAAATAAAGAAAGGCTAGGTTACATACATTATTTTTAAATTTCCAGGACTGAAATGCATTTTTATCACTCGCCATGGTGGCAACTCTCAGACAGTGTAGTAGCCTAAAGCTTTCCGAGGCAATGTGGATTAACGTGATTGGCAGACGTGCCGCAAATTCAAACCAGAGAACCAATCAAAATCATCAGAATAGTACTGCTTTAACAAACTCTAACAACAAATTAATATTTATTCAACATATACTAGTTTTTTTTAAAGAAAATATTCAGATGTAACTCTATTTGTAATCTTTAACATTTTCATAAGTAACTGTAATTTAATTATATATTTTTCTAAGTAACTGTAACGAGTTACTGTTACATTTATTTTGTAATTAAGTTACGTAACGCCGTTACATGTAACTAGTTACTCCCCAACACTGACCATGGTACAATAGTCATACTCATACTGCGCAACCTGTAACCTCAAGAGAAAGTGGAGAAAAACCAAATTAGAAGTTTTTAGAATTGCGTATAAAGACAGTTTGTCCAATTATAGACAGGCTCTAAAAGCTGCTAGGGCTGAGCATCTGAGCCAACTGATAGAAATAAACTAGAACAATCCCAGACTCTTATTTAGTACAGTGGCTAGACTAACAAAACATCAGATTCTGGAGAGAGTATTTCAGCACAGTTTAGTAGTGAGGACTTTTATGAATTTCTTCACTAAAGAAATTGAGAGTATCAGGAACAAAATATTGGATGTTCAACCTTTGACGGCATCCGGTGATCCAGACCACCCTATAGCGCCACATTTAAAGCTACAATGCTTTACCAGCATAGGGCAGGAAGAGCTATTTAAACTTATCACCACGGCTAAACCGACAACGTGTTTGTTAGATCCAATTCCAACTAGATTGCTGAAAGAAGTGATACATGCAGCTGGAGAGCCTCTTCTCAATATTATTAACTCCTCGTTATATCTAGGTCATGTCCCAAAATCTCTCAAGTTAGCAGTTATTAAGCCTCTTCTTAAGAAACCGAAACTAGACCCTGATGAAATATCAAATTACAGACCGATCTCAAACCTTCCATTTATATCAAAAATATTAGATGTCAGCCCAATTACGCTTACGTACAAGGCTCTAAATGGTTTAGCTCCCACCTATCTATCCAGTCTTCTAACATGTTACAATCCACCACGCGCTTCAAGATCACAAAATTCCGTACTTCTAGAAGTTCCCAGAATATCAAAGTCCACAAAAGGGGGCAGAGCGTTTTCGTATTTAGCTCCTAAACTTTGGAATAGTCCTCCTGACAGTGTTCAGGGCTCAGACACAGTCTCCCAGTTTAAACGTAAGACGTATCTCTTTAGCCTGGCATACATTTAATACATCCCATAACCTTGTGCCCCAGTACATCTGATTAAATGCACATTATCTAGTGCTCATCTAGTATTGCTAATATTATGAACAGCAGCTACGCTAATGCTGTTCCATTGTTTCCCTTCTTCTACCCATCCTGAGGCATACAGAGACTGTGCCGGCTCCAGTGGCATCCGGAGATGGACCAGCTCCAGCCGGGTTCTGCTTTGTGAGAATTGGGGTATTCAAAGCAGCGCTGTGGACAACAACATTACATTACATTACATTCTACACATGCTGTATCTGCATCACACAGTTGTCACCCAAATGAGGATGGGTTCCCTTTTGAGTCTGGTTCCTCTCAAGCTTTCTTCCTCATACCATCTAAGGGAGTTTTTCCTTGCCACAGACGCCTCAGTCACCTCAGGCTTGCTCACTTGGGATAACATCTAGGACTGTCTGTCTGTTTATATGTTTGTTCTTTTCTTATGTTGTTTCTCATGTAAAGCTGCTTTGAGACAATGGTCTTTGTTAAAAGCGCTATACAAAAATAAATTGAATTGATATTGAATTGAACTACATCTACGATGAGTTCCACCTCCATGGAGTCGCTCTGCTCTGTGGTCAGACCAGGGAAACCCTGCAGGAGTTCACTTCTGCACCATTCCCCTGAGTTTTCAGCAGTGTCGAGGGCAGAGTAAAAATCCACAGCCAATCTACACATCTCCACAAGGTCAGAGGTCATATGTTCTTTTCTGTCCCTTAGACTTGTAGGTCTGTTTCTTTCCATACAGCTTTACGCTCCATCCATATCTCTTTATCTAAGGTCCATATGACAATAAGGAATATGAAGATGAAAAGTGATCCAGGAACAACAGCAGTGTTCTCATGTGTCTCAGTTTCTCATGTTCTGAGATAAATAAAACCAGTCCAAATGTACAGCAGAAATCAAACCGGCGCTAACTTTCAGCCAGGCGTACATCTCCATGAGAAATAGAGAGAGAAACAAGAGACAGTGTAGAAAGGAAAACACAGATATAGACCAACAGTCTTACTTTGTTTTCCTTCTCTTTAGCCTTTCTTCATGAGACAGTTTACCTTGTTGACTGATTGCGATGATGTACTTTTTAAGACGAGAGCGCTTCTGCTGTGAAAGTTGTTTATAATTACACACTTTTTGTGCTCGCATCACAGAAGAAACAAACTTATCGAGCTCAGGAAAGTAATCAGCAACTTCTACACCTGCTTTTCCATTTGTTTCAGCAAGAAAAAAAATTCTTCCCCATCCTCACTCACCTCCTCCTGTCCCTTCACCTCCTCATTCACCTGCACAGTACTCCTTCCTTCTTTATCTTCATTGGTTCCATTTACCTGCATAGAAGCTTCTCCTTCTTTGTCCTCAGTATTATGGTCAGTCTTATTTATATTAACGTTAGAGACAGACGTGCGAGGGTCAATATTCATGTCTCGAAAAGCGTTTATGGCCTTAAATCACCGCATTCAAAACACCGGAGATTTCATGTAGGAATTATTCCTACATGAATTAATAGGAAGGATACTTCTAGTGTGCGCGCTGGTGAGTGTAGACCTGCCGTCTAAAAGACAGGACATGTTTAAGCGCAGTGTTTTTTAACTGGGCTTGCGATCTTTCTGAAGCGCTTTAATTCCTTAGTGATGGCGTCGTTAGGGACAAAAAGGCGGAACATTAGAGACGGTGATTCTGGTGGCTGGGGCGGACAGAGGGGTCACAGTCACATGACCTCCTCTTACCCATATTCCGTTCACAGCCAACTGATTAACCAGCGATTCACTTTTTAGAAAAACAACAATCGCCTTATTCATGCGCGAGGCCGACAGACTGCTGCCGAACCCCACCTGGTCTCCTACAACCTCCAGCAGCTCCTCCACCGCGACACCGGGCTCCGGTACACACCTACACCCGTTACGGAGGGAGAGAGGCGGCGTTCCCTGAGCGGGGGGCAGCCGCCATACCGGCGTCTACTGCACCGCGTGACACGCCGAGAAACTCTTACACACACACACACACACACACACACACACACACACACACACACACACAGAACTCTCATCAAAAAACGACTAAAGAGAGAAAACCACTAAAGAAAGCACAGTTTTCTCCACTCACTCGTGCCGAAGCACCTCACACACACTCACTCACTCCCAGCATGCAACAGAGAGAGAATGAGAGTGAAAAAGAGAGAGAGAATGAGAGTGAAAAAGAGAGAGAGAATGAGAGTGAAAAAGAGAGAGAGAGAGAGAGAGAATGAGAGTGAAAGAGAGAGAGAGAGAGAATGAGAGTGAAAGAAAGAGAGAGAGAACACGAGCGAGAGAGAGATTCAATCATTGCCCAACCCCACAGCGACATCTGCTGGTCATGAGCTGAACTCAACGTAAGAAACTAAATTCCTTTTTCATCTTTTTTTTTGTTAGTATATTTTATTGTAACAGCGTGCTTTTACACTGCTTTTATGCCATAATTCAACCTTTATAACCATAATTCAGTTAGACTTTATGAAGCTTTATAGCGCAAGCCAGCCATTTTTAAAACTCAGAAACAAGCTAACCAAGCTAAAGCCTGTGATGGCGTGAATGATTATCTTCTCAAAACAGCGATTAAAATGGTCACTAATATAGATATTAACCACACCATGTCTCGGTGTTCACTGTTTTAAAGCCAATACTATTATAAAATTATTTAAAAACAAAAGAGGGACTTCAATCGTTTATGATAATGAACAGTCACGATTAGCTCAAATTTGAGGCATTGAACTTTATCCATCAACTTGAACAGAGATCTTTAGTTTCTTTTATTTCTCTCAATAAAAAGTATCAGCTGTGTTATAGGACTTAATAATGGTCATTTATCGTACTAATCCAGTCTGTATAATCCAGCCTTGTATTATTTTTGTCTTATTTTGAGCAAGTCATGAGTGTTTAAGCAGAATTGTTAAAGAAACTCCAGAGTTTTTATTCAAAAAGGACAAAACTGTTCCTTAAGGTCAAAGAATCCACACTGTATTTATAACATATGACTTCTTATAGCACTATATTGTATGATAATGAGCTAAAAATGAGCAGATTTCAGATGTAGTACAGTGAGAAGAGCCTGCAGATCACCTACAACACATCAGATACACCAAGCCTACAGGTTACGTAAATACACACTTCTCGCACTGCTGAACGTTTTAAGAACATTTTAACAGCATATATCTTTAAAATGACCACACCAGATAGATTTAGGACTGTTTAATTTCCACAGAAAAAAAAAAATTCAAACAAAATAGTTCAGTGTTAAGAGTGAAGCACAATACAGCTTAGAATCACTTGCTCAAGAAACCCAAAAAGGGGGGAAAAAATAAACAAAAAGCCACGGACACAAAGTGGATGTGAGGTCACATGAAATTCAGTATCTTCCATCTGATATGAACATGTACACCATTACAAAATGCTGCTAAATTGCAAACTTCCATTATTAATGAACACATTTGTCAGTAAAAACCATATCAGAACGCTCCTAAAATCATCTTCTCACTGGCCTTGTGCCTATAGCAGTTGCAGGAGCAGGGTTTCCTTTTAGTTAAGGGAGTTAAAACTGTTCATTCAGAGGAGTCAGACTTCCTCTTTGCTCAAGGCACAACCTCGTCTTTCATGACCACCTACAATTACACAATTAATCAGAAGATCAAAGTAATTTAAAGGGGGAAAAACCACAGTAAACATCAACATTTCAAGTTCAGTAAAAAAAAAAAAATTCAATAAAATAAACCTTCCCATTAGTCAAATTCACTCACTCATCTCCCATCCACCTCCTGCATAGTACTTTAACGCTCCCTTAAATGGTAACTTTAATCCTGTCCAGATCGCAAAAAATTGCTTAATTAGGTTTGATCACACTACTGAAATCTCCTTTAAAACAAAACAAGAGGAAGGGTTGATTTTTGGAATAAAAACAGACAACGCTACAGAAATTCTCCTTTAGTTCCTCAAGTCAGTTTGTGCACTTCACTCCTCTCTAACTCCAAACATGGCGTCTGCAGTGATTCACCGCCTAAAAAAAAAACACACACACCCGATATGGTAATCAGTTTCATTGTGTGATATGCTTTTGTTTACACTCACCATCCACTTAAACAAGTCCACCTGCTCATTTATGCAATGACCCAATCAGCCAATCACACAGCAGTAGCACAAGGCTTATTAAATATTCATTTAATAAATCATCCATATTAAGGCCAAGATCTTCGGTTCAGGTTCACATGGAGATGCTTTTCTGCTCATTATGGTTGTAAAGAGTGATAAATGAGTAGTGATTATATCCTTGGCTAACCGCATTAATGAGTAGGTGTACAGGTGTTCCTATTAAAGTGGACAGCAGATGTAGCAGTGTTTAAAGGTTTATTACACTTTACAAAGTACAAGCTGCTTTTTATAATGAATAGCCTACATCATTATTCAGAGTCTACCCAGACATAAAGAGATTGCATTAGACTAATTGTATTGTATTTTATCAGACCATACACTAATCAAACAGTCGAGAGCACAGGGTGTGTGTGTGTGTGTGTGTGTGTAGGATACTCACGTTACAGCGGGTGGCAGTATCCATGTTCTTGCACCAGAAGGCTGGGCCCCAGCTGCACTGCTCGACACCCAACAGCATCCGCAGTACTCCAGGGCACGCACCCAGCTTCTACATCAATACAACACACAAAAACACACTCAGAGCAAGCCCTCCGTTTTATTCTCCAACAGCTAAAAGACGACCAAAATCTTTCCTGTAGAGAATGCATGAGTGACAGGTGATCTTACCATGCAGACAAATTCAGGGTCCAGAGCCTGGAGCAGGAGCTGGACAATGAGAGGCTCATACTGGTCAATGAGCTGGTCACACTACACAGAGGAAGAGTCATTTAATGCAACTCAGAGCTTCAGGCTTATACTTGCTAAAGATATCATATTCTACAACACTGAACCTCATCAGACTACATCAAAATGTTTACAGAAGGACTTTTACTGAACACAGTGTGTGTGTTATATTTCATGATCTGTCTACACGCATCTATGAAATAATCTACCAAGGACTTTGCTTTATCCAACACACCTGAGTTTTGTATTCTTCAGGCAGGAAGTTGCAGACTTTCTTCACAGCCTCCTCGATCTGTGCCTCTGTGGCGTTCTTCTCTAGGATGCCATCTATATAACGCACGGCCATCTTGCACACATCACAGAATCCGCCAGCCTCGAACTCTGCCTTCTCCATCACAGCTAAAACACACATGTACACGGCAAGTCAAAAGGAGAGAAAACGGTTAAAATCAAAAACCTTCTCTGTTGTAGAAGTTGTAGCTGGAATCATAGGGCAGGAAGGAAAAGAAGCTTTTTACACATTTATGTAGAAACTTACGGATGAAGGCGCGACTTGCGTCCTTGCACAGGCCCAGAATGCTGCAGACAGTCTTGGGATCAGCTTCCTGAAGCAGCAGTTCAATGATTGCCTGGCCATAGGTCTCAATCAGGTCCTTGCACTGAGCAGAGAGGGTGGAGGGCAGGATGCTGCACACTTTCTCCACAGCTTGCACCACTTCAGACTGGAGGATCACAGTTAAACCCCAGAACATTAATAGGAAATAAAAGTTTTAGTGGAATGGACAGCAAATTATTCCAGAAAAACAATGAAATGCAACATTAAGCCAAATATGACAATGAGAAATTTCATACCTCAGTGGTCTGGTACTGGATTATGCGTTCAAGCTCTTTCATCACATACTCACAGATGGCACATTGTGGGGAGTCACGGGCACGCACCATCTTCTGCAGAACCATACAGAAACAAAATCAACATGCAAATTTCACTGTGGATAACAAACTACATCTAGAGTCTAAAGCAGGGATGAAAGTGTAGAGAAAAATAAAAACAAATTTAAAACTATGCAGTCCAACAGGGTGTGGGAATCACTGTGGGCAGCATTTAAGAGTGAACTGCTACATACATCATGTATTTTTCCTTGGCTTTGACAGACATGCTAAAAAAAACCCAACAACTATAATTGTAGGAATGTAAACATTTAAAAGCATGCAAAAGAATGACAAATTGGGTGATAAAGGGTCTTAAAGATTTATACTGGAATCATACTCCCGATATTTTTTTAAATTTTATATGCCCCAGAAACAAACTATGATTAATTTGCTTTATAATGTCCGGCCAAATATTAAATACTGCAAGGGCACCACATTCCAAAGCCCTATAACCCTGTTTCATATCACAGATCCATCAGTGCGCCCGTTACTGCACTTCCACATTTGACTGGAGTCTGTAGCATGACGGATATCTGTAGTAGAAGACACACTCGCCACTTTACCTTGGCAGGATTGATAGAGGAAGGCTTGACCAATTTAGTGGCAGGGAAGGTCTTTTTTGCAGGAATGGATTTAGCAGGAACAAGGTTCAGCAAGGGCACAGATTCAGGGGTGGCGTCACAGAACCCAGCACGGCAGCAGATGTCTTTGGCTTGCTAGAGGAGAAGCAGAGAGATCATGGATGAGAACGGTTAAGGAGGAGAACTCATGCACATTATGTTAAACAAGTATCTAGAAAAGGCTAGAAAAATGGTTCTGTTTGGTAAGATCAGGATGCGACTTAACCACAAAACTAGATCACCAGTTTAGTCCAAATACCTTGAGTTAAAGCTAATATTCATTAAATGTGGTGAACTCAAACACACTTCTTGAACCACAAGCTAAACTTCCTGTTTTTGAGCATGTCAGATCGAACACAGATAAACAGACTTAAACAGCAAGAACTTTGCTCAATATTTCAGCCTGCAGTCCTACTGTACCAGAGCATACAAATAAATTTGAACTGCTTGCTGTCGAGAATCTTTATTTCACAACAAACCCACGTTTGCTTAAATGCCTCGTGCATACTCCTAACACCTCAACCATCAATATCCTAGCATGATGTTAGAACTATATTAGGACCGAACTGCATCCAAACCAAATATCCAGCTGCATTATTGAAAGCAATCATGCAGGTTCTTCCAAGTTAGATCATGCAGCACTGTTTACAGCCTCCAGTGGAACTAGATAAACATGCAGTATACATGGGATATTTGTAATAGGTTATGTGAAATGGGGAAACAATATAATGTGTTTTCTAGTGGTAAAAAATACAGGAAGCCCAACTCCAGTCTCAGAGCCACATTTAACTGCTTTCAAAACAAGTAGTGACATTTAGGGATTTTGTTTCGTTAATGGAAAACATGGCATACTGCTGCCAAATTTGTGAATTTTATTTTGCACAAAATCTAAATATAGTTGTTTCCCGTTTCAATTCTGAGAACTAAATCAACCAGAACTTGAGTTGAGCCACCCAGTGTTTTCTTTAAAGAAAAAAAATGTTAAGAGTAATGGAAGCAACACGATAAAAAGTTAAGGGAGGTGTTATATATCTTGGGAAAGATTTATGGCTGTAGCAGGGGAGGTGAAGGCATCAGTCAGGTGGGACTATAAAAAAAAAAAAAAAAAAAAAACCAACAGTGAGTTCATATGGCAAGTCTACAAACATCACGGGTTAGCAGGTCAGCCACAGGCATGTAGCTCAACAAGAACAAAAAAAGAGAAACTAGCATGAAACTAGCAGAATGCTAGAGACCTACCTTTTCCTGTAGGCCAAAGAGAAAGCAGAGAGAGAGAGAGAGAGAGAGAGAGAGAGAGAGAGAGAGAGAGAGAAGGAAGGCAAATGAATGGGGGAATAAAATAAAGAGAAAAGTGATTAGAAAGACATGGCCAACAGACAAGCTGAGTGGCTGTAAGACTAGACATGGGCTTATCAGGAGTTCCAGTCTGGTTCAGTGTACAGCCTGAACTCTATATTTTAGACTTGCAACAAAAAAAGAAGTTGTATTATACAATACAAAGATAGATCTTGCGTTAAAGTTAAAATGAATCTGGGTGGAGGGAAGAAGGGGGGCTCACCATGGACATAAGCTGCTGGAAGATGAGAGGTGCGTACTGGCTGACGTACTGCTTGCACTGTGGAAAAGATAAACAACATTGATGGCATGTAAATAATCGTGACCTAGTTAGATATGAAATTTGAGAAACTAGTACTAAACTTACAATATCAGCAATACCAGGCCCCAGCAGGTCACACTGGCTTTCAATCTGTTCAATCATGGAGCTGATGAAGGTGGAGTTTTTCTTGGCTGCATCTTGAGTGTCGGTGATGAACTTGATGCAGTCCTCACACACTTGGCTATCCTCCTGCAGAAACACACACTGATTAGCTGTAATGATCCATACAACACAAAAAGCCCACAGGCTACAGACTGAGGAGAGCGAGCAGACCTTGGCACTGGTCTCCTTCTCCTTATTGAAATTCTCCCCGGGGTAAAGGAGCTGAGGGATGTTCAGGAGTAAAGGACTAATTCTCTGGGTCAGATCCATTTCAGGAATCTCATTGGACATGAGCTGAGCTTTGGCAAAAACCTCCTGCTGGGTTACACACAGGCCAAGAGCACTACATAACACTTCTGGGTTGTCCTGAAAAGAAAGAACAGAAGGATAGAAAGTGTAAAACCTTAAACACAACCTTTTAAAAATCATTCAAGTACACATGAAAGAGGAACATGCAAATTGGCTCATTAGGGAAGAGGAACAAAGAGCAGCTTGTTCCTCTGTCCGTCACAAAGCCATCTAATGTTCAAGAGTTTTCACTTCTCCAAATCTGAAAGAAGCCCCGGGTTAGGAAGCACGTTGAAATCGGAGGGTTTTAATAAATATTAATGGCAACTCCATCATTAGATATACAGTTCAGGCTGGATGGCAAAGCAAAAATTAGAGCCTTGAGATTAACCCATGCTGGATTGCAGTTGCTGTCATCTAGTCCAACTTACCAGCTCTCCTTTAATAATATCAACAAGGACGGGGAAGTAATTGTCCACAATTTCCTTGCACTGACTTGACAGGCCTTCATCAGGAACCAACTGGCACACTTTCTCAAGATAGCTCAGGACCTCAGCCTACAGACACAGGCACAGGCACAAGGAAGAAAAAAAAAAAAAGAGCTTAAAGACCATTAAAGATTTTCTTTATACATAGATTGTCATCAGAACACACAGATTTTGTATTCAATCAATTAATTTTGATTTTATTTGATTATCCTGTTTCAATCAAATGTACATCATGTATGGCATAATTTGTCATCTCTCCATCAGCTCACCTGTGTTGAATTGTCCTTCAGCAGTTTGTCCACCACAGCCACCACCTCTTTGCACAGGTCACATGGCACAGTTTTCTAGAAACAAAAAATAATTCAGAATCGGACAAATACAAGCAGGTGGTGATGGGCCATAACGAAAAAACAAAAAACTGACCACGTGAGGCTGGTTCCAGACGTTCTGTTGGCAGTGGGAGACGGCACCACAAATCGAAGCAGTCTTGGCGTTTTGGCACCAGTACGGGGGTCCACGAGCACACTGCTCAGTTCCCAGCAGAGGGGTGGCCACAGCTGAAACAGAAATCACCATCAGTTTCGTTAGCATATTTCACAGGGCTATCAATTTGTGTTCATCATCCTGATCCAAACAGTTTCAGGTAGTCAGGCTTCCTTTTGTTTTCATGTCACGGCATGCCTGAGGGCTCTGAACAATCAGTATAAAAAAAATGTCAGTATATTATTACTGACGAAATCTTTTCTGAAAGCAGTTAAGAGGTTTATCCATGTAATAGTCAGATGGCAGAAAAGGAGAAATACAAATACAGTAAGTTTTTTAGGGAAGAGCATTTATAAGGAACTTTTAATTCTGTTCTGTGTAACTGTGGCCTCAAAATTCCACTCATGACCTACAAACGCGTGTCTAGTTAGCAATCTATTACAACCACTCACTCTTACCCGCTCAACAATACAATTTCCTTAAGGTCACATCATAGATCTACAGAAAGAAAAAAGAAAAAAAAAAAAACGAATAAAGTGCCATGATTAATTATAGCTCAGTAAGGGAACATCCCCTTGGGCAAACATCACATGACACGAGACTGTTAACAGGGGAAAAAAGGGGCTTTTTAAGCAATCGACAGTCTCCAGATAAGCTTCAGTTTATTCTTGAGACTGCATCAGCTTAACCCTTCACCTAATCATTAAACATAACAGTGGAAAAGAAGGGAGATTTTGAAAGCAATATCAAAACACAAATCTAAAATAATAAAACTAAAAGATTCTAGCACAACTCTGTCCGTCTGTGAGAGTCACATGGCATGCAACTCATCAGCATGACTAAACATCTCATGCAGGATGAGCAACAGCAATCACAAAGCTGACATTTCAAAAAGCTTTCTTCTAATCTGTTTGTCGTTTCTTTTTTTCCGCACACATCCGCACTTTCACTCACTGCTGCAGTACGTCTTTGCAAATGGGATAAAGCCGTGTTGTTGCTCAAGAACAGAAGAAAAGCTGTGGGCTGTAGACACTGATTCAGCTAAGAATCTCAAAAGCTCTAAAAGCCCCACATTTTAGAATCATGAAAATGGACATTAATGGTATATTTTGTTGAATATATATAGTTGACTGACCCCTATAATTCATTTCATTTAGCTACATTATACACTGATCAGGCATAACATTATGACCACCTGCCTAATATTGTGTTGGTCCCCCTTTTGCTGCCAAAATAGCCCAGACTCTCCAAAGCATGGAGTCCACAAGATCCCTGAAGGTGTGCTGTGGTATCTGGTACGAAGATGTTAGTGGTAGATCCTTTAAGTCTTGTAAGTTACTCCATGGGCCCCACCTCACAAATTACAAGACCTGACTACCACAAGAGCTGCAGTTTTGGAGATGCTCTGATCCAGTCATCTAGCCATCACAATTTGGCCCTGGTCAAACTCACTCAAATCCTTACGCTTGCCCATTTTTCCTGCTTCTAACATCAACTTTGAGGACAAAGTGTTCACTTGCTGCCTAATATATCCCACCCACTAACAGGTACCATGATGAGGAGATAATCAGTCTTATTCACTTCACCTGTCACTGCTCATAACGTTATGCCTGATTGGTGTATTGTCTGGCAATGAAATATTGCGAATTGACTTTAGTGAGCAAAAACAAGATTTGCAACAAGATGAAATTTCACCACCAACCTGTTTTTTTGGGGAGTTTTTTTTTTTTTGCACTGCCTGCTTGGGCAGGAGGAAAGGGTTCACTAGACACCATTTACATTTTTCAAAAAAAAAAAAAACAACCCTTCCACTTATAAGGCAAACCACATTTATTAAAAAAAAAAAAAAGAAGCACCAATTCGTGTGTGCAAATCACTGGAGAAAGAAAGAGGAGAAAAAAAAAAAAAAAATTCAAGGATCAAGGGAGAAAACCAAAATAGCCTCCAACTTCATCCATGCACTCCTTTTACCACACGAGAATGACTGACCAACAGATCTTCTGGAAAACAAACAGCACAACTGCAGCAATTATGAAACACTATAATAATATAACAATACATGAAATTGTCAGCACTTTGACACCTTAGATTGATCTCGAACACGCTAGTCAATCTTTAACGCTGCACAATTTAGTCATGAGACAAATGAGTTTATAGACACAGATAAACAGCATGTTGGTAATCCCTTATTGACCACTAAACCTATTTAGCAAAAGCACAACAACACAGGCCATCATATCATATAGATCACACCACCAGTCATACTGCACACAATGACTACACCAAGAGGAAACCTGGCCTTGTCTAATCTAATGGGGTCAAGTATTCACAAACACATCTGCCTTTCAAAAGGCCACCGAATAAAGCTTGCCAAGTTGTACGACTGTGGGCCGAGTTCTCGCACCAGACACAAACAACCTTCCTCTTTATATAGATCACATGTCAGAAAAGCTGCAAAAGGTTTTTTTCCCCCCCTCACCTCTCAACTAGTGCACTTACTGATGACTCAAAGCTGAAGTGAAAACTGTGGTTGCAATGAAAAGGACAAACTGAGAGCCAAGAAAAAAAAAAAGAGGATGTGGCACTAATGGACTAGGTACAAATGTGTTACCTCTTCAAACGCAAATCACATCCAGGCTGCATGATTTATCTCCGTGTGCCATGCTAGTGTGTGTATATTAAAAACAACAACAGCTCAGGATAGCATTAACACACAGACACCTGATTATGTTCACTCCCAAGGCGCTATTAATGAAAAGCATGTTGTATATTGAACCTCTTTCAGTTACAGGAAACAAGGGGCTCTCTTATCTCTTAAGCTTTAATGTTGTTCCCTCACTTGCTTCTTTTGTGTTCCTTTTCCTGTTAAAAAAAAAAACCCACCACATAACTCTTTCCAGAAAACTGACTAAAAACAAAACACCGGTCATGGGAAACTCCGTCCACAAACAAACATCATGTCCATCCCTGCATGACTTTCTTTAATAAAGAACACACACCTGCACCATAGAAGGGACCTAAGGGTTACTATATTAAAAGATATCATATCTGAACAGGTGTGTGGACATAAACCTGTGCTTTGGATCAGAGCTGGAACTAGTCTCAGTGAAATGAATCACAGTCTGCTGACCAATCAGGACAGGAGGAAGCCAGGAGTGGTCAATATGTTGAGTCACGAGGAGAGGATGGCGATGAGGAGAAATATCAGTTTCACAAGCGGTCTATACTGTACATGTAAACACAATATACGAATTTATTAGGTTTCATAGCCTTTAAATCTTTCTGGGTTGGAAAATTAAAAGGAAGCGACGAAAAAAAAATGGCTGACTAAATGAATAACGTCACCCTTATCTTAAATCAGGTTTATACACCGGTTTAATACATGGTCGTTAATAATTTAACAAGAAATTAAACCTAACATCCAAACAAGACCAGGTGAAAATGAAATGTCTAGCAGTTTTTACAAGGTTTAAATAAAACACCCAAACTCGGTTACAGCGTCGTTCAAGTTGTTTACGCTCCGCCATGTTATAGCTAGCGGCTAATCAACTGCGCGTTACACAACAGCGTCACACAAAAAAATATACGGGAAATATGAATATTTTTACCCGTGGAGATGAAAAGAAGTGTCAGAAGCATGGTGAGATCTCCTCTGAGCTCCTTTTTTTTTGTAGCTGTATGGTTGTCTGAACTTTGTCTCAGGCAGTGTTTCCCTGGCCCTTCCTAGCTGCTGCACTGCGGTACACTGACACCAGCGCGAGCTTAAAACACTGCCCCGGTCAGGTGACTCGCCCTATCACGTGAGCTAGCCTGTGAGCTAGTTTCACTGAAGGATAAAAACACCTCATTAAAATATTTGTTTTAATCACGCTTAATGTGAAAGCACCCCAAGAGTTCTTTGTCATTTTGCTTTCTTAATAATTATTAAGAGTATTATTTCATTATGCTCAGTCAATTAGCAAATACTGTATGCCTGTTCTGTTAGCTGCTCTGAGGTAAAAAAGTTCCACAGAGGGGGAAAAAAATATTAAATATTAAATAAAATAAGAGTTAAATCAGCTTTATAGATATTATTTGATCAACTTAAGTGTAAAAGCACCCTGATAGTTTAAGAGTTTTATTCATTAAGAGTTTATTTAGTTAATGGAGTTCCTAACGCCTCTTTCTCTAAGGTCCTGAACTTAATCTCTGCAGGTTTCACACACTCTTAGACAAAACCCAACTTCATGGAATCAGAAACAGAGTGGATTTAAAGTCAAAAGTGTACATCGGTCATGTGTTTATTTATTTTCAATTACTAGCTGGTAATAAGGAATCATTTGCTGGTATGAAAATCAAGTGATTTCTGGGATTTTGTATGAGAAGCAGAAATAGTAGAGTACTGGAAAAAAAATTTCACAGAGCAGTCAAGAGGGAAAAAAAATAGCTTAATCGAGTTAAATCAGCTTTATAGATATTAGTTTGATCAAAAGCTGGGTGTGAAAGCACACTGATAGTTTAAGTGTTTTATTCATTAAGAGTTGATTTAGTTAATGGAGTTCCAGACGCCTCTTTCTCTGAGGTCCAGGAAAAATCTCTGCATGTTTCACACACTCTTAGACAAACCCAACTTCATGGAAATCAGACTCGCTTATTTGTGTGAAAAAGTGGATTTGTTGAGTGTAAAAACACTCCCGAGAAGTTATTTGAGTAATGACGTTTCAGGAAGCAAAAATATCTGATCCTCTGAGGTCCAGAAAAAATTCACCTAGGCACAGATTAATCATTATGGATGAACTTAATCGAGTTAAACTGGCTTAACAGATACATTTGTTTGATCAAGTTGATGTGTGAAAGCACCCTGATTGCTGAAGAGGTTTTATTTACAATTCTTGTATTGAGAATGTATTATTTAGTTAATAATGCTTCAGTTAGTAAGCAAACATGTCTCCTTCGCTGGCTCTTCCCAAGTCTTGGATTAAATCTTAAATACAATTATTAAGAGCAAAATAAGACCCGTTAGAAATGCAGTGAATCTGATGTGAAGTAATTGAGACAAAAAGAAAAGGGTTTGACAAAAAGGGTTAAACATAAATTATACTCAGGTGATCATGGACAACTGCAATTAAGTGTTTTATTTTTTAAAATTCGAAAGGTTTCTGCAAATAATTTCTCTCACACCGCAATCCTTTCTCCATGATGTTTTGGAAAAACATGAGTGTGTGTCACAGGAAGGCATGCAGCACACTAGGGAGTATATGGCACATTGCAGCTTAAGACACACTTGATCAGTCACTTAGTTACACACACACACCTTGTCATGTCCACCATCATACAATTCCAAGTGAACTAGTTATTATAAGAATGCTAACATATTGGAACAGGCATTGTAAATTGAATTACTGGCAGAGTTGCTACTCTCAGAGCTGCTGATAATAGAGAATAAATAAAAAAACCTTCTGCCTGAATCAGAATTGAGAACATCACTGTAGTATAAACTTATTTACTTCTAACTGGAGTGAAAGCGTACAATAATCTACTGTTAAACAACATTTTTCTTCACAATGATGTATTATAGAGAACAAGGCTTCTACTTCCCTTGAAAAGATTTATTTTCAGAGTTTATAAGAATCTAAACATTTAACTTGCATTTTAACACATTAAAGAGTTATCTTTTCCATCACACACGTGATTTAATCAGATCTATGATTAGAGTTGATGGCATTACTGAGTAAGTAAACATTCAACCCTAATCTCAACTCAAACTCTCAATTCTTTATTACAGTTCAACTATACTTGGGCTTAACGGCTTTTGTTTTATTTCTTCAATATTCAAGGTTTTATTTTGTAGAATTGTCGAATCCTGTGTCAGGGGTTAAAAAAAAAAAAAAAAAAAAGTGTTGACAGATTAACAAAGATTCATTTATTCATTTTTTTCATAATAAACTCTCACATGAACACGGTTGAAATTCAGGAAAAAACCAGCAGTGCATCCTCTTTCATAAAGACCTGAGGGGGGAAGAGAAAGAAGAAATTTCAATACACTGATCACAATTCTTGTTAAGTCACTGATCATGTGTTATCCAATATGATCCATCAGTTGCAAGACTAATGGCCTAATAGTTTTGATTAGAGAACACCTAAGAGAACGTCTTGTTAGGGGCCATGTACACAGACACATCAGTATAATAAAGAGCTTCTAGACAATTAAGGATTATACACGCATATGTTCTCAATGCATTATGGGTAACAGAGTACAGAATGCTAACAGTGATCTCTGATATTGCTTTGTCAACAATTTAGCATATCTAATAATGCAGATTTACATGTGATAGAGTGGATTTAAGGTCAAAAGTGTAAATCGGTCATGTGTTCATTCATTTTTAATTACTATCTGGTAATTAGGAATAATTTACAGGTATGACCATCAAGTGAAGCGGGATTACTGGGATTTTGTATGAGAGGCGCAAATAGTAGAGTACTGATTACAAGCAATTGATCCTAGGCAACAGCATTTAACTCTACACTTCCAAGCATTTAATCTGTATTTTTTTTTTTCCATTTCTATTCTTAATTCAGCAGTGAGACTGAGTACTAGAGCCAAGCACACAGCCAGTGGCAGAGCCAAGAGGTGTCCAAGGGTGGCTTTGGTCTTCCCATAGAGGTAATTGAGCAATTTGAATTGTACGCAACACACACCACCACATTTACAGTGAACATGTGATTCCCAGCAACCTGACATACTTGCAAAGGAGACAGTCAAGTAGCTCAGTGTTAGCACACTGAATTAACTAGTCAGTCCAATCCTGCAGTTAAAATCTGCCCAACTGACCACAAATCATCTATGCAGCCAAACTAATGTTATCTGTTTCCAGATCATTGTGATTAAGAATAACATAGTACTTGTAAGTACCCAAAAAGTGGACAATTTTCAGTGGTAATGCAGTGTTTAACAATGCAGCAATGTCAATCTTCTGAGAAGAGAAATCAATACATTTTACATTTCTGGCATTTGGCAGACGCCCTTATCGAGAGTAACTTACATTTTATCTCATTTAATACAACTGAGGGATAAGGGCCTTGCACAGGGACCCAGGGACCTTAACCACTAGGCTACCACATCTCCACATCATAAATTTAGGTAAAAGATCTGTGGACTTCCATTAAAGAGATAAAAAGTAGGTGTGAGGCAGTAGATCTGCTAGCGAATCCACCTACATGCATGCACCTACATATAAGTGGGAAGAAAACCAGCAAACCCTAATGCCCGGACTTTTACCAATTAATTTTCAATAAGAGAAATGCAAAGGAGTGGTTGCTATAGAAACTACAAAGCATTAGACAAGTGAATGAATGAGAACCAATTCATCACCTTCTGAATCAAGAAATCAGAAGCACTATATTTATATGTGTAGTATTCTATATTTATTTATATGTATTTACATGGGGGCTAATGAGCTGATGCCACACTAGATCCACCTGAGCCTAAAGACAATACTGTCTACTCGTATCCTTGACCAAATTTTTCGATTTCATGAGTTGTAATTATTCCACACGTGGTGTAGCATGAGGTACATGGTCGTTGTAAAGCCTCACGTTTACGTAGAAGTCGTCTTGTTTGTCTGAGAAGGTGATACACCGCAGCACGGGGCTTTAGGAGGCTCTGGGTCTTTCTTTAAGACGGTCTGCCGCACCACGTCCACATCTCTCTCCAGGTGATTGAGTAAAGCAGTCAGAATGGACGGAGAGGCGTGAAAGTCGATGAGGAAGTATCCTCCGCGTGTGTGCGGCTGGTTGTGTTTGCTGATCTTGTACGGTAGCCTTCTCTCGCCGAGGTTCTCCAGGTTTCTGACCACGGCGCCGCGCTGCATCAAGGTCTCCACCGTGCGCCTCAGCACCGCCGCGGTCTCCGGCCTCTGCATGGCCTTCAGCACGAGAGACAGCTCGTAACGGGGCATTGTTAACAGAGTCCAACCTGCCGGACGTATACAGTTCACATTCAAGGCTGAAAATCTGTTCGGGAAGGAAAGAAACGTGACTTTAGTACGAGATATAGGACGCCGCCATGATGGTTCGTGTTGATGGCGAAAGCCAGCGCTTGGGCTTGGTTCATTAGCGCCACCTGCTGGACTGGAGTGGGTAGCGAAGCGGTTGAACAAGCCTACAAGTCGAAATGGCATTTAACTTCTTTTTATTTTTCTTCTTTTTCTTAGTAGTAGTAATATTTTGTTATAGAGTAAAATATTGCTAAAAATAAAGAATTAAATAATTTACAATATATTATTGGTATTAGTGTTATGTTCTTTCTGATAAATATTGTAGAATATTTAGTGTTATTGTTAAATCTCTCTCTCACTCTATGTAGAATAATCCCCCCTCTCTCTGTAGAATAATTTCTTTCTTTCTTTCTTTCTTTCTTTCTTTCTTTCTTTCTTTCTTTCTTTCTTTCTTTCTTTCTCTCTATGTAGAATATTTGTAGAGTAATTTATTTCTCTCTCTCTCTCTCTATGTAGAATATTTGTAGAGTAATTTCTTTCTTTCTTTCTTTCTTTCTTTCTTTCTCTCTCTCTCTCTACAATAATTTCTAATTGCATTCCCTCTTTTTTATTACACTTTCACTCGAACTTTTTGCCTGCCTCTACATAACACACAGTCGGAATCCAAACGCCCGCTAGCTCCCTATCTAGGTTCCCTTCAGGTGTAGTTGTATAGTTCTCCTATCTAGTGCACTACATGTTTAACACTGAGCCGTTTGAGATTCAGCCTCAACCTACAGTATTACAGTCGCTATAAATTATCTAAACTCTGAACCCGCTTTGCTGTGAGGTTAAAAAAAAAGCTAATAAACTCCTATATACATTTACTAATTCTACTGAAACACTGACTTAAAGAGTCACATTCAAACAAACCCGTATTTTCCCCCCATGACGTATTTCTCGTGCGCCATTTCCCGTCTTCACGTGACCGCCCAATCGGCGTCGTCGCGCGTAACAGTTGCAGTGAAGATGGCGGAGAGCGCGGTACCCAGTGATCTCTACCAACACGTTTACACGTTTCTTTTAGAGAACAAGTTCAGCAAAGCCGCCAAGGAGTTTCTAAAGCAAGCTAAAGTCGTAAGTACACGTGGAGCGGTTTTATGTAGCGTGTGTAGGTTCGGGTAGGGGATTAAAGGGTCGTGCACGCGCAGCAGCATGCGCAGATTAGACTCAAACACGTGTCTAGGTGAGAGACAGAGCTGTAACGTGTTACTGCACCAGGTTTGTTCTGTAGTAGCTGAAGAGATGTTTTATAGCACGGAAATATTTCATTATATGTTAAAAAATATAAACAGCGGTGTATTTTTGAACAGGTTGCACGAGCTCAACATCTGTATGGATTATAGATTGTTTAAGATCTTCCGGGAGTATTTACTATTCCTATCTGATCGCTGTATGTTCAGTGTTCAATAAGTTCAAGATCATAGATAACGAAGACCATTCTCTTATATCTGTTATTTCTATGAGGATAACAGATTGGGGGGGGGGGGGGGTACGTGACTCTTGAGATCTTTTAAATACCACTGAAAAATTTCCAGAAGTTGCTATTTCTTTATTTTTTCCCCTTTCAGCAGATTTTGATTTTGTCTTAGCATTTTTAATGTTGGTCTAGGACCAAGGACATCAGAGGGACAGCTCATGTTGGACGTTTGGGGGACAATGTTAGGGAGGCCAGATTAAGACGGTTTGGACATGTTCAGAGGACGGAGAGTGAGTATATTGGTTAGAGAATGTTGGACATGGAGCTGCCAGGCAGGAGGCAAAGAGGAAGGCAAAAGAGGAGGTATATGGATGTAATAAATGAGGATATTAAGCTAATGAGTGCAAGTGTTGAGGATGCAGAAGCTAGGGATAGGTGGAGAGAGATGATTCGCTGTGGCCACCCCTGAAGGGAAAAGCTGAAAGAAGAAGATTTTTAATGTTGGTCTAATCCAGTCTAATCAGTCATGGTGGACGGCGTTGATTCAAAAATTATGGCTCTAATTCACAAGCAGCCACTGTTTGGCCCTTAAATGAGGCCCTTGTCTGTCTCTGCAGCCAGGGGCACCTTATTATGGCTGACCCTCAGCGTCCTAACAAAAGAATTTCACTGTGCTGTAACGACTGTGTGACAACTAAAGACGTCTAGGTCTATACCCCTTATATAGGTTCTAAGTTTACAAACACCTTTTTTCCTATTTAGAAACCTCAGGACCAAAATGAAGAAGGACTCGTAGACATCTTCAGTTTTTGGGTTAAGTAAGTACATGTTGTATAGCTCTGTAACCATGTTAGAATTATTATTATTATTATTATTATTTATTTTCCCCCCAATTGCTTATATCTGACCATTAATTTAATCCTGACTCACCTCAGGTCACGGGGGGCTACAAAACGGAAAGCGCTCCCCAAAAGTCCTGAGGTTAATGGACCGTGTGCGAAGAAGGCAAAGAAGGATGCGGAGAGTTCCAGTGAAGAGGACTCAAGCAGTGATGAGGAAGATGCAGCACCTGTCAAGAAACAAGCTCCAGGTAACTCACGATGTCACAAGTAGAGCTGTCAGGGTTAGAAATCAATTCAGTTTTATTTGTACACTTTTAACAATGGACATTGTATCAAAGCAGAACAGAACAGAAGAAATATAGTACAATAAGTTCAAGATTAATATTAGACTTACACTATATTGCCAAAAGTATTCGCTCACCCATCCAAATAATCAGAATCAGGTGTTCCAATCACACTTGGCCACAGGTGTATAAAATCAAGCACCTAGGCATGCAGACTGTTTTTACAAACATTTGTGAAAGAATGGGTCGCTCTCAGGAGCTCAGTGAATTCCAGCGTGGAACTGTGATAGGATGCCACCTGTGCAACAAATCCAGTCGTGAAATTTCCTCGCTCCTAAATATTCCACAGTCAACTGTCAGCTGTATTATAAGAACGTGGAAGTGTTTGGGAACGACAGCAACTCATCCACGAAGTGGTAGGCCACGTAAACTGACGGAGCGGGGTCAGCGGATGCTGAGGCGCATAGTGCAGAGGTCGCCAACTTTCTGCAGAGTCAATCGCTACAGACCTCCAAACTTCATGTGGCCTTCAGATTAGCTCAAGAACAGTTCGCAGAGAGCTTCATGGAATGGGTTTCCATGGCCGAGCAGCTGCATCCAAGCCATACATCACCAAGTGCAATGCAAAGCGTCGGGTGCAGTGGTGTAAAGCACGCCGCCACTGGACTCTAGAGCAGTGGAGACGCGTTCTCTGGAGTGACGAATCGCGCTTCTCCATCTGGCAATCTGATGGACGAGTCTGGGTTTGGCGGTTGCCAGGAGAACGGTACTTGTCTGACTGCATTGTGCCAAGTGTAAAGTTTGGTGGAGGGGGGATTATGGTGTGGGGTTGTTTTTCAGGAGCTGGGCTTGGCCCCTTAGTTCCAGTGAAAGGAACTCTGAATGCTTCAGCATACCAAGACATTTTGGACAATTCCATGCTCCCAACTTTGTGGGAACAGTTTGGAGCTGGCCCCTTCCCCTTCCAACATGACTGTGCACCAGTGCACAAAGCAAGGTCCATAAAGACATGGATGACCGAGTCTGGTGTGGATGAACTTGACTGGCCTGCACAGAGTCCTGACCTCAACCCGATAGAACACCTTTGGGATGAATTGGAGCGGAGACTGAGAGCCAGGCCTTCTCGTCCAACATCAGTGTGTGACCTCACAAATGCGCTTCTGGAAGAATGGTCAAAAATTCCCATAAACACACTCCTAAACCTTGTGGACAGCCTTCCCAGAAGAGTTGAAGCTGTTATAGCTGCAAAGGGTGGACCGACGTCATATTGAACCCTATGGATTAGGAATGGGATGTCACTTAAGTTCATATGCGAGTCAAGGCAGGTGAGCGAATACTTTTGGCAATATAGTGTATATTTACATTCATTTGTATTTATCCCTTTGAGGTGACTGTGGCAAGGAAAAAATTCCCATAGATGGTAAGAGGAAGAAACCTTGAGAGGAACTAGCCTCAAAAGGTATCATATATATAATAAATAATCTTTTTGGATTTTGTTCATTTATCCCTGGTTTAAAAATCTAGAGAAAATAGATCTTGTTTAAGGAAACATACTGATGAACGTGGTTGTGGAGCGCCTCCTTGTGTCCTGATCATGGATCAAATATTTCCTGTTTGATGGAACATGTTAGTGATTGACTAAAAGTTTCACTTTTGTTTTGTTCCTAAATTATTCCAGATGTTCCTTAAGCGTCTTTGGTGTAAAGGAAATACTACACTGTGCTAAAGTCTCTTAAAATAGTCTGTACATAGTACATCACTTTACTTTCAGCTGCTGGATACTAGTACAGTTACCACAAAAAGGTAATGGGGCATGGTGTTAAAGTGAATGTGTTACTGTAGGGAAATGGTCAAAGGGAAATGCTTTCTTTCTGTGGATCAGCAGTCAGTGTTTAGTATATGTGCATTTGGCTTAAGTGTGTGTGTGGGTTTACAGCTGCACCAGCAGTGAAAAAGGCGGCAGCTGCAGTGCCGGCGAAGAAGGCAGCAGAGTCCAGCAGCAGTGAAGACTCCAGTGACTCTGAAGATGAAGCCACCACTAAAGCCCCAGTAAAGGTAAACTCTTTGAGTTGTGCAAATCCACCTAAAAGCCGATGGACATCCGACATGTTCTTTCTAATTTGCCGGCTGTTTTGTTTGGCCTCTCAGAAAGTCACAGCTGTGAAGCCTGCAGCTTCCCCTGCTGCAGCAGCAGCCAGGAAGAAGGACACCAGCTCCAGCAGTGAGGAGTCTGACTCGGAGGAAGAACCAGCCAAGCCTGCAGCTACAGGTAAACGACGGCCAGCATGACGCTGAGTGAAACTACAGGAAGTTAGCAAGTGTTACAGGGGAGGCGAAATATAAGGAGGTCTGAGTAAGGCACAGAAAAGGCTCTGTAGCTAGAGCAATGTAGTCTTAACACATTTCATGATATCGCAGTATGTACAAAAAGTGTTTGGTACAAAAATGTCCTTCTGTTGTTTTGGAGATGTTCTGACTCAGTCGAAAAGCCATCACTTTTCTATGTGGCTCTAGTCACAGTCGCTCAGATCCTTATGATTGCCCATTTTTCCGGCTTCCAAAACTTTGAGAACTGACTGTTCATTGGATATTATCTCACCCCTTGCCTAGTCCCACTGTAGCGAGATAATCAATGGTATTAACTTTACCTCTCAGTTTTAATGGTTGATCAATGTATTTTAGGTGAACGTGTAGATGACTGTAATAATTAACACTATCAACATATCTAAATAATCCCAAAGTAGTATTTTTTTGTATCCTTGTTGTATCCTTCTTCAACAAAAGTAGTTATCTCTTATACTGTTTTTGTTTATATACACGGACCTCTCAAGGAGAGTTATATTTTATAATAAATGCTATATATATTTATAATAAATGGCTTTTCTTTTTTTTTTTTTTTTAAGTAGTTTGCATTTAATGGATTACACAGAGTTCAGTGCTTTATAATAAATAAATCACTAAATACCAAGATTGTAATTCTTACTCAGACTGGTTCTCATTAATTAATACGTCGATTTGTTCCGTGTTTCTCAGGAGCCAAGCCTACGACCCCTAAAGCCACGGCTGCTCCTAAAGCCCCAGCTCAGAAGAAGCAGGAGAGCAGCAGCAGTGAGGAAAGCTCAAGTGACTCTGAAGACGAGGCTCCAGCAAAGGTAGATATTACACCATGATATTCATTCACCCTGAAGCTTTCTGAGACATGAGTTTGTCCAGTTGGCACTGTAACCATCCAAACATGCAGTTCTGACAGTGGTAACACAGTACACAGATTTCTGATGTCTTGTAAGTGGGTGTGTGTATTCATAGATTTTGAATGTGTTTGATTTGTGCGTTAAAGGCACCTGTAAAAGCCGCTGCCCCGAAAAAGGTTCCAGCTCCGGCCAAAGCCGCCAGCAGCAGCAGCAGCGAGGACGACTCTTCAGATGAGGAGGAGGAGGAGAAGAAGGCTCCACCCAGTAAGAAACCCAAAGCAGGTAATGTCTTTCAGCCTTTTCAAAGCATAGTGTCCACACAGAATTCAAAAGCATCTGAAGGTTTGGGTTTTTTTTTTGGCATGCAGGTACATACAGTGCAGTTCCTCCACCTGTGGCTCAGAGTGCTCCTGCTCCAGCAGCTAAAAAGGACTCATCAGACAGCAGTGAAGAGAGCAGTGATGAGGAGGAAGAAAAGAAAGCCCCTGGTAAGAGTTTGGATAACTAGACTTTATATTAAATGCAGTTTCATATGATTGTCTAGTGGCTTGCTGTGTGAGGCTGCTGCTACTATAAACACGGGACTTGAATGGCTGAGATGATGCATACATTTGTGTCTTTATGCAGCACCTACAAAGACGGTGAATCCCAAACCTGTGGCTAAGAAAGATGAGTCGAGTTCAGACAGCTCTGGTATGACAGACTTTACCATTCCAGCTCATCAGTATTTATCTGAAGTTTGTATAGATTTTTTTTTTTTAACTGTTTGGTCTTACAGATTCAAGCTCAGAGGATGAAGCAGGGAAACCAGCTGCCAAAGCTCCTCCACCTAAAGCAGCTTCCTCTAAAGCCCCAGCTGTTACCAAGAAGACCGCAGCAGCTCCTGCGAAGGAGGAAGACGATTCTTCGTCGAGCTCCGAGGATGACGAAGAAGAGGCAAAGAAGCCGGCCACCAAGGCAACACCGGCAAAGACTGTCCCAGCTGCCAAGGCCACCCCTGCTAAGAAGGAAGATTCCTCCTCATCCTCTAGCTCTGAGGATTCAGATGATGAAGAAGAGAAACCAACAACAAAAGCTAAGGCCACTCCGGCTAAGGCCACTCCGGCTAAGGCCACTCCGGCTAAGGCCACTCCGGCTAAGGCTAAGGCCGCGGAAGAGTCGTCCTCTTCCAGTTCGGAGGAGTCTGATGATGAGGATGATAAAGCCAAACCGACTGCTAAATCCATCCCAGTTAAGACTCCACCAGCAAAGGCTACACCTGCAAAGAAAGCACCTGCAAAGAAAGCCGAGTCCTCAAGCTCAGGTGAGTACAGCAGATCCTCTTTAATAAGCTTGTTAAAGTTTGTATTTTTAAGACGGCATTCGTTAAGCAAGACCTCTTTCACTCTCACCTTGAGGGTTCGATTTGCTTCAGCATGTCCCATGTCCTTTGAGTTTGAAAGTTTGGTCCTTTCATATTGTCAATACAATAGAAAGTAACAAGGCAGCATTTTGTTTTTCACCACCAGACTCTGATAGCTCCGAAGATGAGGCTCCTGCCAAACCTGCACCTCAAACACAGAAAACCACGCCCAAACCAGCGGCCACTCCTAAAACTGCAGCTACACCCAAGACTCCATCCAAGCCTGCGGAGAGCAGCTCGGACTCGGACAGCTCTTCCGATGAAGAGGAGCCTCCGAAGAAAGCGGCCGCCCCTCCCGCAGCTAAAGCAGCACCGCCCAAACCTCAGCCAGCCAAGAGCAGCTCGAGCTCAGACAGCTCCGACTCTGAAGACGAGGCCCCTGCAGCTAAAAAGGCTAAACCTGCATCTTCCACAGCAAGCTCCACCCCTACTGCTAAAGCCAAACCCACCGCGTCCAAAGCCACACCCACAGCATCTAAACCCGCAGCCGAGTCCAGCAGCAGTGACTCGGACAGCTCCAGCGACGAAGACGAGAAGACTAAAGGGAAACCTGCTGCCACAGCTAAGCCTGCTGTGACTCCAACAAGCAAAAAGAAGGCTGAGAGCAGCAGCTCCGACTCTTCAGACAGCTCAGATTCAGAGGATGAAGCCCCAAAAACAACGCCGTCCAAACCTACTGTGACCAAAGCAACAACTCCTAAAACCCCAACAGCAAAAACTCCAGTCTCAAAGGCTGCAGAGTCGTCATCAAGCGAAGACAGCTCAGATGATGAAGAGAAGACAACCAAAGCACCAGTAAAAACCACACCTGCTGCAAAAAGCACACCCGCTTCTGCAGCAAAGCCGAAGCCCGAGAGCAGCTCGTCAGAGAGCTCTTCATCTGAGGAAGAGGAGGAGGTGAAGACTCCCAAGACTCCAACTGCTACTCCAGCAAACGGTAATGAAATGTCGTGTTATATATATTTTTAATCTCGATATTGACCAAAGTACTGATTCGTGTGTTATCTCTGTAGTCTTGACATTACTGTAACAAACAGTGTGTCACTGCTAACCTCCAGGGTATCAGTAAGCTAAGGAAATGGGTGTCTAAATTAGAAATGTGGTGTGCAGTGAAGTTACAAATCCCCAGAACTGGAGAATAAGAGGATTTTGGGACTGTTAGGCTTGTGAAAAAGCTTTACAAGAGGAAAATTGGTGTGGTCTCCAATTTCTATCAATTATCATATGCCAGGGTGAAATTCCACTTGTATGCGGATAAATTGCCTGAATAACTCTTAGTGGTGAAGCCAATGAACAGAGATTCCATTGACCCTCACTATTGAGCCTCTGCCCTCTTCTGTGCTAATATGGACAATGATTTCCAATGTCTTGGGTTTTTTTTTAATTCATTTTTTATAGTTACTTTGACCAGAAACTGGCTAAAAATATCTTTTGTCAATAGTTTAATAATAGTTTATTTTTTAAACCAAAGGTACTGGCGGCAAAAGAAAGAGGGCAGAGGAGGACGAGGAGGAGGAGGACGACGAAGAGGAAGCTTCGAAGAAAACACCCAAAAACAAAAAGCCTGTAAACGTCACACCTCATTCCTTCCCCAAGGCCAAACAGAAGGTAAGAATGATTATTGCAGGCTGCCTTTATGCCCCCTTTGCATTTTTTTTTTTCTACAGCTACATATTTGAGTCAAGGCTTTCAAGTAAGGTCAACTAATTTAGGGTTTTCTGTTGGGGTAATTCAAAAGGAGTGCAGTGGGGATGATTTCTACTGACTGAGGTGATGCTTTGTACCAGTCACAGTGTTTTATAGCAGCTTTGAGATGCATGACTAACCGCTTGGATATAAATCAGGGCAGCTGAAGTAAGCTCACAGGTACAGCTTTGGCTCTGATTTATCAGTCTGTGATTGTGTGAGTGTAGCGAATACTGCTGATAAGGTTTATTTTAAAGATGAAGCTCTATTTCTGGTTCGTGTTTGTGACTCGGCTTCAGTCACTCTGCTGTGACTGATATGTGAGTGCGACGTCTCTAAAATAAGTGCGTTTAGTCTAGGTAGTAATGATTTGTGTTAAAGCATGGTTATTAAGCTTCTTTTTTGTCCTTTGTGTCTATCCTGTTGTGTCCTTTAAAGAATGGCAATACTCCTTTCCGTAGAATAAGAGAGGAGGAGATTAAGGTAGACCCACGTCTGTCAGACAATTCCTTCGTAGCCAAGGTAAGCCACATTAAACTATTCCTACACTCCTACTACTAGTTTCTTTTACATTCTCTTTTAACACACACTTCTGTTCTTGAAGTTGGGAGCGACTGGAGATTGGGGCGAGAAGGCTAACGACGTGCTTAAGTACACCAAAGGCAAGTCCTTCAGGCACGAAAAGACGAAAAAGAAGCGCGGCAGCTACAGGGGAGGCGCCATCTCGACCACAGTCAACTCCATCAAATTTGACAGTGACTGAGAGCCCAACCCCGCGCTTCATTCATCTACCTGGACTGATTTTCTCCGTCTGACACTGTGGTGTCGTATTCTAGGATCTGGCCACCCAGACCCCTGCAGTGTGTTAGTGCTGTACTCAGGTCATTATGAATAATGAGCCAGCAACGCCTTGAGCAGAGACACAGCCTTGTCAGTTGCAGTTTCTTTTCTTAGCCACTAGGTGGTGACCTCGTTTCGCTCATGTCTTCTACTTCATTTATCCTTTCATTTGTACAATTTTCTCTCTTGTCAGATTTGTATTGCATCAGAGGCCTGGTCTCATGAGTTTGTTTGGAATTAGTTTTTTCTTCTTTTTTTATTGAGCTAATGAAGCGGTTGTATTCAATTCCTCATTCAGGACATTAAATGGATGAATGGTTTCTTTTATCTCTGTTAAAAGTTGATGTTGAATGGTGTGAGGATTGCTAAACTAATCGGTTCTATATTAATTATAATTAAACTAGATATCTCGTACGAATAGGAAGCTGCTGTTAACAGCACTCGCATCGTTCATACCGTGGCAATTTCAGTTTCTGTTTCTTATTTAACAGTTGTACTGGTTTCGTCCCAGTTCATGTATTCATTAAACTGTTTGTAATTAAAACCTGACCCAATCTTAACCTTTCTGGCTTTCTGTTTAATCACAGCTAGGTAGCATTGGACTCTCTCAGGTCCTTGTCTCTAGACCCGTGCACAGGACTGATCTATCATGGCAGAGGGCAGTACTGCCTAGAACTGTGTGGGAAAAGAAATCCCAAAAAGTCAGAAAAACATGAATTGTGTTTAACAAGTATCATGATAACATTCTCTTATCAATGTCATCCAAACCACTGGACTGTGCAACCCTTCAGCCGTTCATCTCTACAGACATTTCTCTTTAGTTTAGGAGGAAAAGCTTTTCAAACTTTTCAGATTTACATAACAGGAAAACAAACACATAACAGCTGAATAAAATACCCACTACACTGTCATCATTGCTCCACTACTGTACCCTACATATTTATTTCCCCATTCAGACGTTTGTGGCGTGCCGAGTTGCTGTTAAAACCTCAGCAGGCTTTCACGAATCATTTCTACATAGTGCAGGTTCTCTATATGCAAACTAAAAGACCAGTCATGGAGCCATAACGCTGGTTCAGCACATCTCGACTGGAGCCTCGAGAGTGCTTCTGCACTGTTTTACATAAAGCCTTGTTTACTATATTAGTCATAAACCTGCATTATATTGTGCAGCTGCTTCAGTGTTGTGTGGTTTAAAAGCTGCTGCATGCAGCCGTCACTGTGTGAGCATTAAGGTAAAGGTACAGGAAATGTACAGCAAAAGTACAGCTCTGTGGAAGCACTGATGCACTAAACAAGAGCTGAAAACTGCTCCACTACAGACCACATAAAACATATTAAAATGTAAAGTTCTCAGATGTGTTTGTAAGAGAATTAATGCAACGGCACTTTGAATGATTTAAACCTTGAGGGGCCATGGCTTAAACCAGAAAACCCAGAGGTAGAGCTGTGAGCATGGGGTGTGAATTCTGGCTCTGATAGTTCCTCAACCTCAGCTACATCACTCTTGTTCATAATTGGCCTCAGTTATTAGTTTTGTTTGTTTCCATAGTTAGTTTCCCAAAACACATGGTGTCCCAAAAGTCTCCATATAGAGGGGAAGTACAAAACTTATCATACTTGCATACTTCATGGCTGGATCAGAAAGCTGTGGCAAGGATGCGATGGATTTTAAAAGGAAACCTGGCAAGCACATCACACACAATGCCTGAGACTGGAACATCCACTGACACGAGGCACAACCAATGAAATCTGGCACAGATAATCCTTTACATTTGGATCGGTATAGAAGAACCTTACTGTTGTTTTCAAGCTGGGCTCCATGCACATTAAACCCAAACTCACACCAAGTCATGAAAAACGGTTTAATATAGTAACTCTGCATGTCAGACACATACTCATTCAGTAATAGATATTCATGTACATAACATTCTCAATGTAGTATTTTGTTTCTCACACCCACAGCCGCTTTATAATTATATAGATATATATTAAAAAAAAGAAGAGGGTGATAAAGTACACTGTAATGCTGAGTGCTAGGGTTTGGCTTTTCTGTACGCATCTTTTAAAACAGACAGCGTTTTGCTTCGTAAGAATCAGAGAGCTCCGAATAAAAGACCTTTTAAAGAGCGAGGGTGAGCGACCTGCTGTTTTTCAGTGTCTTAGAGCATGTCAACAACGCATGCAAAACATCCCACAATCCCCTCAGCCCTTAGGATTAGATCTCAACACATCTGAAGCAATGTGCCGCAGGCACGTTTTCCTGTACTAAGAAAAGAAGTGAAATCTGTTTACACAGAAGTCTAACCTTGATCTGGCTGACATGATGTGTGTTTTAAATATGCCATTGTACAGTGTAACCCAAGTTCAAGTTTACTGCTCTTACACTCTGTGGCAATAAAGGATGAGAGCACTAAAGTGCTAAACAGAAAGAAGTCACTTTCACTTCATGTTGTCTTCTTGTATCTGTACATAAACAGACCCACATGTATAATCAGAAATTCATGCTTCTGAAAAAGAATGAAATCAATTTGGGGTTTACATTAACGAATAACTTGACAATCATCATTATAAATCATTTATTCATCTTTAATAACTTCTGTATCCTGGTCAGGGCTGCAGCGGACCAAGTGGCCAGTAAACTGGAAATACGCTCTGTGTGGGACAGCAGTGCATCACAGGGCACCATGAACCCACATTCTCCAATCCCTCTATCAGAATGTTGTAGAAAACCCACATGAATGCTACACAGACCTGAGCTCAGGATCATACCGAAGTCATTATAAAAATTGTCAAACACAGATACATTTTGCATCCAAAACCCTCCTTATACTTGTATTAGAAGCGAATTTTTAATAGCTCTTTTCTCAGTATAGGTAAACATCTTGAAATTCTTGCCTGTGATATTTGCACATATGCTACAGATGTGGCAGACTCTATAAGAAGTGTGAGCTGGGAAGGGGCTAATGTGTAGAGGCTGGAGTCTCTCACACACACACACACACACACACACACACACTGCAGCAGTTTCCTCATGCAGCAGCACTGGCCACTATAGTGTGTGCACGATTTATTACATGCCATCTAAAGTTCATTTCTTAATTTAGTTGGCTTGTCTTCTTCTCACCCTCTTTGTTTTTTTACACCCTCTCCCTCTCTTTCTCTCACTCTCTCTATCCTGCTACTGCTGTTTAGGCATGGCAAAGTCCCACGCTGTGTCCTGCGCACACTTCCACATAGCGCGCACCAGCCGGGTGAAGCCCATGTCTTTTGGCTTCTCAAGTCCTCGCATCAGCCTCTGCTTCATGATGGATATGAACTCCTTGTTGCTCAGCTCGCCGTTACCTGAGACAAAGACGCTGTCAATTACTGCACTTTGGGTTTCATTCATATTTCATTTCTGGACAGAAGCAAGCACACACTTACCGTCACAATCGAATAAAGCGAACACCACGTCGCAGACATGGTCCGACAGCTCCACCTTGGCTACAGTGCGAGCCACTTGCTTCATTGTAGCTAGAGAGAGGGACAATAATATTAGCATGTTTGCCTGCACAAACTAGCAATCTCATATGAAGCAAAGCCCTATCTTAGATCATAGTCAGATATTGAGTCTTTAAGGATCAATAGAAGGCACTTTCTCCCTGATGAGTTTCATCCGACAAAAAATGGGTGTAAAAGTCAAAGGGGGTTTTAGGTTCATCAAGAATCAAAAAACTGGCACTGAGGATGACAGGATAACAATAAACTGCCACACAGAAGCCTCTGGGTCCCAGCTGAGCTGAAATAAAGAAAAAAAACAACAAAGACCATGACACGGTCTTTAGTCTCCATAAGAACCATTGATCTGCTTTGTTCTCCAATGAAGAGTGCAGGAGACAAGAGACAAAGAGATATGGAAGATGGAGGCTGGGTTATGATTTCTGCGCCAAGACGAATCAATTTCTACATTATCGGTTCTGCATGGCACTGAGCAGAAAATGTAATTCTCTTTCAGTCCAGAATAGAGTGGAAAAGGGATGCAGAGAGAGGAAGAGAGAGAGAGAGAGTGAGTGAGTGAGTGAGTGGGAGAGTGGGAGTGTGAAAGGTATTAAATGAGAAAGAAAATGAGGGGGAGTGTGAATTAGAGAAAGACAAGAGGCTGGCGTAATGGCATGAACCCCCCCATGTTGAAAGTGTAGACTTGATCTGTGTGTGTGTGTGTGTTTACTGGATGTGTCTCTAATGTCCACTCAGCATCTAATCCTTTGACGTTTGCCACATTTACACTCAGAATTTACACTCGCAATCAAAAGTGGCTCAAATTGGTGTCAGATATCAGTCACATTAAAATGATTTTTGAAAAAAAATGAAAAAAATGGGCTTGCAGTGTGAACTGCTTGTGAGCGGTTGTTTTTCTTCCGCCGACAATTACCGAGCCACTAGTGAGGCAGACTGTTATATAACAGCATCATAATTAGATATACAAATAAAAAAATAACTACAGATGAGCCTGAGAATTTTGCTACTAGAAAATATCTGCTAGGGAGCCCAAATCGTAATATGGACATCTTAATATGAGCAGACGAAGATTAATAAACATGGAGTGGAACTACATGTGGTCTTCCTGGACCCATCTGTCTCAAATTTTGATATGACGTGCCTTCTGACATGCTTTTCTGCTCACCATGACTGAAAAGAGCTGTTAAGTGGGTTTCCATAGCCTTCCTGTCAGCTCGAACTAGTCTGACCATTTTCATAAAACATGGGCTCATTATTAAAACATTTCTGCCCACAGAATCACCTCTGACTGGTTGATTTTTTTTTTTTTTTTATCTTTTTCCCCCATTCTGTAGTGTGTGGGATTTCAAAACATTGAAGCCCGCTCATCTAGCATCAACAGCTACACCATGGTTGGTCACTGAGATCAAATATTTTCCCATTCTGATGTATTATATGAATGTTAACTTTAAGCTTTTGACCTGGCTGAGTGGATAAAAGCAGGGGTGCAGGTGATCTTTTTATTAAATGCCAGTGAGAGTGTAAGCCAAAGTCATGTCAATTAGTGTCTGCAAATGCAGCATAGATTATTATTAGTCATATTAATACAATAATGATTAGAAAGATAATAGATAGCTATGTGAATTGAATAAAATACATTTATGAATGGTGTGAATAATACACTGATCAGGCATAACATTATGATCACCTGCCTAATATTACGTTGGTCCCCCTTTCGTGTCCAAAAACAGCCCTGACCTGTCACGCACTGTGTATTCTGACACCTTTCTATCAGAACCAGCATTAACAACTTCAGCAGTTTGACCAACAGTAGCTCATCTGTTGGATCAGATCACACGGGCCAGCCTTCACTCCCCATGTGCATCAATGAGCCTTAGCCGCCCATGACCCTGTCACCGGTTCACCACTGTTCCTTCCTTGGACCACTTTGGATAGATACTGACCACTGCAGACCGGGAACACCCCACAAGAGCTGCAGTTTTGGAGATGCTCTGATCCAGTCGTCCAGCCATCACAATTTGGCCCTTGTCAAACTCGCTCAAATCCTTACACTTGCCCATTTTTCCTGCTTCTAACACATCAACTTTGAGGACAAAATGTTCACTTGCTGCCTAATATATCCCACCCACTATAAGGTGCCATGATGAGGAGATAATCAGTGTAATTCACTTTACCTGGCACTGCTCATAATGTTATGCCTGATCGTTGTATGTGAATAACTGATCAGACTTGTTATCATAAACGAGTTAAGACATATGACGCACTCAAGGGCCAGAATGAATAGCTCCGAACATTGTGAAAGCTTCAGTGGTCCAGCAATTCATACAAGGCCACGCTGCCATAGCTACAGCAGACTCGCACACCTACACACCTACACTATATTTAATTATGTCACATAGTGAGGGGTGGAAAGTGTTTCTGAAAGCACATAGAGTAAGTGACATATAATATGAACAGCAACACATACAGCTCTCCAGATCAATAAAGGAAGAGTGGATAAAGAGAGTGCAGTAATTTGCTTTGGATTCTGGGAGTTGTGAGGGAATGAATGAAAACAATCTCTAACCCTGAAACACCAGGATATGAGCCAATCACCGGCACAAGCTTTTTCCTCCTTAGCTGTGATTGAAGATGAAATTGTTATTAATTACAATAATATAAAATATAGAGACAGAGTGTAACAGGGCAAAGACACAGAGAGACAGATAGAGAGAGACAGAAGGTACAGTGAGCTACAAGCTGGCTGATGGCTGATCAGGCTGGAGGCCAGAATGATGGAGAGAAGAGGGAGGAAATATGAGCACTGCCTGGGAAAAATGCTGAAGCTGATAAACGGCAGTTCCAAAAAAGTAAGACGTTTGCAAAAAACAACAACAAAAAAAAAAAGAGAGGTGTGTATGCGTGTACCTTTGTCTATAGAGGCACCAGCCATGTGGTAGAAACTCAGAGCCGTGTCCACGTCATTCACGTTCTTCAGAAACGTGAAAAAATTCTCCACTTCTTCAAACGTGATCCCCTAATTAATACAACAGAGACAAGCGAAAGATGAAGGAACGATGGCTGTCCATCGGTTTCAGCTAGCAGTGAAGCATGACTGATTTGTCTGTAGCTGGATCACGCAAAGGTCACTTCACACTAGCCAAAACAGGACACTAGGAATCTAGAAGCAGTGGAGTGTGCATGTACGGGCGACTGGTCACATACGGGTATGTGCGAGATGTTTTAGCTCAATGCCTCCTGAGAGGTGGCTAGGTGAGCAGGATACGGTTAGTTACATGATTGCAGTCATTAAGAGAGAAAAAAATGGCATAAAAGTACTCCATACCCAAAGGAGAAGATCTGAAATTGAGTTTTCGTATTCCTTAAAGCCCAATTCACTGCATTCTGAGTCATAAAAGCGCCTATTTGATTTCATTGCAACGCCGTTCTCCCAGACAAAATAAATACATCTCTCTTTTCTTAAGGTGAAGGAGCTGTTCTAACAAAAAAAATAATAAAGAATACCAGTCTTGTTTAACACTGATGTTAAAATCAGAACTGCTTCAGCACAATGGCTTGAAATGAATTTCTCAGTACAGGAAAACAATGCCTTTCAGATGGTATGCCACTGCAACTATTTGACAAGTTTTATTTTGTTAAAACCCCATGAAATGCTAAAGCAGAAATCTCTGTATCACTCGCTACAAGTATAAATACTCTTCTATGATACTGATTTATCGATATACGACACAAAACGATTTTAAGCTGACTCGCAGTTACAAATCTGAAGCTTTCCACTGTCTGCCTATTAAGCCAGCTAACGCCTCCGCATCACCAGATAGCGCTTATTCACTTGCCAAGTCAATGAACCACACTGTCCAGCCAAAGCAGTTCATAATCTCATCAATGGAAAGCAATGGAACCAGTCATGTCGAAACCTTATATTCATGAGCACCGAGTCATCAGTGGATTTCAATATTAGGCTGCTTTTGAGAAACAACAACCTACGGCCAAGAAAATTACCTTGTACTCACCTTTTCACCTTTAAGCTCGTCTGCCTTGGTAAACAGTAACACACTGAGAGCTTGAAAGCTAATTTGCCGATAAGCTGAGAGTCATGAGGAATAGATGGGTAATGATTCGTAGACGGAGTGAGTGAAGGAGAGAGAGGAGTACACAGTATCCCATCACATACCATCATACGGCAAAGCTAATGTTGCATTTGATCCTGACTGCTCTGTTCTGAGTCGTTCCTCTCTCTCTCTCTCTGTGCTTATCAGGCTTACCTGTGCATCTTTAAACATCTTCTTCAGTCCTTTTTGCATCTGTTTGAGTTTACGCGACTGGACACCACTGTAGGCCAGAAGCATGCCACCAAACTGCCTCTCTGAGATTCTGCCATCCGCTGGGTCATTCCTTTCAAACTACACACACACACACACACACACAGGATAAGACTGAGGAGTTTAATCACATGCTTATCTAACCCTTTTGTATGTTCATTATATATTTTCAGTATTAGACAGAAAAGCCCTGCTGCTAATTCTTTTCTTTCTGTTACACTCTCTGTCTCGCTCTGAAACTCCACCCTATCTGTATGTAAATCTCCTTTGTGCTGCGTGATGAGGCATAAGCTAGCACAGTCATGCATCATCCAGACAGCAGAGCAGCACTGGGACTGGTTTGTTCGTACACACTGTATGCTTAAAAAGCACTGAAATCACACACATGCAGCTTCGCCTTTCTACAAGCAAGTCAAGTACCATTAATCAAGGCACCATGAAAAAGAGAGAGAGAGAGAGAGAAACAAATAGGAATCCATAACACTATGGCTGATTCTGTGTGCTTTATTTCTTTGAATGCAGAATAAACATTATAGGTTTTGATCTGCATGCAATGTACTTCATCTACGCAGCTAACTACTTTCCGATCTAATCTTAACAGCACCGAGTCCCGGCTTTATGACTTTCCAAATGTATAAGAAACTCTGCAGGCTGCTCTTTCTTCTTTTTCCCCCCACTGTTAGACAACCAGACATGAGAAATAGCTCCATCTACTGCAGTCAACTAACTGTTACAGCACAATGAAGATAAACTTGGGATTTATGAGGCTAATCTTTGTAAAAATCTCAAACCTATTCTGAGCGGCGTATTAAAAATTCAGCCCAATAACTTGTTATCTTTTTAAGTGAGGGACTTGAAGTCAAATCAAGTCCCGTATTATCACCGCCCTCACAAATCCTCACCGGTCCTGTGACTTCAGTCACTTCCCCGCTGCACCAGAGATAAGCAGCCGGAGTCTAAACTCAATCCCCTTAAGTGAGAATGTCCATCAAATGGACAGTGGCGCCAGAGAGAGGCCAAAGAGAGACAGGAAACGGAAGTAACCCGGTGGAAACGTCTACATCATAACAGACTGGACAGCAAGCTAGGAAAAAAAAAAAAACCAGACCTGCTGCCTCAGCATTTACGTTAAAGAAGAGAAACAGTGACCGAGACAACATGAAACGATGACACATGCTGACTTTGTGCTGCCATCATAGAGACCGAGATCTGTCAGTCTGTGTGCCATTTCTGTTTATTCCTTTTTCTCTATTCGCCTCTTCTCTTTCAAAATTTAGGGCATTCCAGTGCACTGGGTTTTACAGCCAATCTCAAGTGGTTAAAATTTATAACAATCACACAAATAGTTTTGCAATGTAGAGACTCAATGCACAGGAGGCATAGATTTTGGAACATGCTTCAATATTTTCCTGCTAGGAACAAGCAAGTGAGATAAATCCAAGTGGCGGTCATTATCAGTTAATAGAACAACAGCTGAGATGTCTACAAAGCCGCCGTTTACACCCCGAGGCGTCATTACTGCCCTGATTTAGTTCTTCCACAAATCGCTGGAATGATGTCACCAGTAGAAACTGTGAAATGGCTCCACATGGTCGAGATTCTCTGAAAACGCTTGGCAAGCTTCTGATACACCTCTAAGAAATCTAGTCACACAATCCGAATTATATCCTTGTAAACATATGCGGATTTTATTTCACATGAATGACCTCAAACTATGCTCTATTGACCAGGACAGAAGATTAAAGCACTATAGCAGTGCGTCTTTCAAGCACCAATATACTAATACTAATGTGAGGCGGTGGAAAGGGGGCAGGGCTTCCAGATAGTGACGGCTAATAGATTCAAGTTCTAGCTTCAAATGTTGATTTGCTTGGCTGTTGTTTTTAAAATGGGGGGTGGGGGTTGCTGACATATTTTTGGCCTTATTTTTGCAGTGTAGCTCAGTCTAGAAGTGCTGTACCTCAAGCTTGAGAACATCGTGCTGCAGTTTCCTCTGGAATTCCAGGAAAGTGCCGATGGTGAGTTTGCCCTTCAGGTCGGCTCCGAAGAAGTAGGTGGTTAGAGCCGAGCTGCAGCCGGATGTCTTCAGAGTGTTGCCTGTGGTGGAGCGATCCCTATGCCTCATGCCCATGCTGGTCTGAGAACGGATTATACTCTGCACCTGTGATGCACACATACAAAGAAGTATTCTGAGACAGGGCTCTGTTGCAATATCACAAAATACTGGAGCTGGTTTCAAAACGTTAAACAACATTTTAAATAAATTCCAATTCACACTTAAACAAGCTGTGTAGACAAACACAGGCTTTTGAGTGAGTGGAGCCACATGAGCTGTAGGATCGTGAGCGGACATATGCTTATGAGCACTTAATGAGCAGTGTTGTAGTCTATCCAGCTCTGATTAATGCTCCATATCCTTCTGCATAACAGCTGGGGCAAAAACGCTAATATTTGCTTATGAGTAACTGGCTGGAGTCATTCATTAATTTCAGTCGGGCTGGATTTGTGGTTTATAATACACAGGATGTGCTTTATCAAGGTATTCTCGGGTGTGATGACGTGTGTATATTTAGAAGGGCTCCTTATCGTGTTTAATTACAAACCCCTAGTGGTTGGGAAAGTAATGGAGGAGATCCCACTTCCAGCATAATTTCCACGGTAATGGCAGACGGTGGTGCTCATAATGCCGTACAAACAGGTGACCGATAAACTAGAGAGTAAAAAGCATCTTAGATCTAAAAGACTCAATGGGATGGTGATGATAAATGGCGGATCTCACAACGGCTTGAATTTGTTTCCATAGGAAGCTCTTTGCTGAGAGAGATGAGTGGCTCATTAGCGGATTTCGAGTGCAATTTTGGTTTATCCCATCTAGCAACTCGTCCCACAACCAACCGCAATGATAGCATCGACAGGCTCACTCAAGTGCACGCTTTTCTTTAGCGTTTTTAACCACAGGAACATTTCAAAAACAAGAAACCGGAGACTGACATTTTCCATCCGGCTATGAGACGAATAATGACGCAAATCTTGCACGTGTCGCAACACGTTACATTTACACCATCGCAGCCTTTTCAAATGTAACTGGAATTTGCACGCATGTGGCCTTAAAATCACTCTTAAAGGCAAGCCATTATTTACCATATATGGTAAAAAAAATAAGGGGGAAGTTCTTAAAGCAAAAATGTATGTAGCAGCCACATATCAGTAGAGTTGTTTTCAATGTGTGGGATTCATCATTATTATTATTATTATTATTATTATTATTATTATTATTATGTGACTGTTCATATGCACAGAATTAAAGCAACCTTTGATGAAATCAGATACCTGGATATCACATGCCACGGTTTAAGAGCATACCAGATTTTACTTATAATTAATAGAATTCAATCTGAACGTCGTTCTGATTAAATAGTAGCAGTTCTACGCAGTTAACTATCTAAAATCCTCATACAGCCCCGAGCATGCCTGCTCGTGTGTGAAATAAAAGCTTTGTGAAATGTCAGGCTGCTTTGTGTCTGTGTCTCTGCTAAAGTGAATGGTCTAAAATCATTAAAAAAAAAAAGAAAAGGCAGCTGACGATGAGAATCTATATGGATGAGTGGGTTTAAGATCTCTGGGTTAAGAGAGAATGGAATATCTTCAAAGCTCATTGATGGTGTGTGTGTGTGTGTGTGTGTGTGTGTGTGTGTGTGTGTGTGTTCCTACCTGCTCGAACTCCTCCAGGTCCACCTCACCATCCCCATTTAAATCAAACATCTTGAAGGCGATCTCAAAGTTTCTCTGGGGCGCTGGAAGAAAAAGCAAACGCATGGCGAATAATGAATCAAAAAGGTAGCACTGATTTGTTATTGCATTCTACACAACAGAGCAGATTATACAAAACCCTGCAGCTTTTTAGCTTTTGTTAGCAGTTTAGTGTGCACAGTAAAAAGACTGAAATGAGTTTCGGATCATTACATTAACTGTATCTAGCGATCCGGCTCTGCTGTAGCATGACAATTAATACAACATGTGATCTGTTACTGAAAACACACACTCACTGTATTACCGGTTTCCATCTGTCAGACATATTGCTCAGTACACTTTAAATGAGTAGGTTATTTAGCGTCATATCACCTTTTTTTCTTTTTTAAATTACACTAAAATTGCGTCAGAGGCAATTTGAAACAAGAAGTCAGTGACACTGTGTTTGAAGCATTTGACTGATTTATACCTGGAAAATTTTGAGATGCTCAACACCTCTGCTGAATCTAAAAAGAACTTGACAGAAGCTTAGAAAACTAGCTAATATGGAGAACAGGTACACTATATTGCCAAAAGTTTTGGGACACCCCTCCAAATCATTGAATTCAGGTGTTGTTTTTCAGGGGCTGGGCTTGACCCATTAGTTCCAGTCAAAGCAACTCCAAGACATTTTGGACAATTTCATGCTCCCAACTTTGTGGGAACAGTTTAGGGATGAACCCCTTCCTGTTCCAACATGACTGCACACCAGTGCACAAAGCAAGGTCCATAAAGACATGGATGAGTGAGTTTGGTGTGGAGGAACTTGACAGGTCTGCACAGAGTCCTGACCTCAACCTGACAGAACACCTTTGGGATGAATTAGAGCAGAGACGCCATTCCAAAAATTCCAGAACTGGGACATCTGCCTTCACATGCACATGAATGTAATACGGAGTTGGCCCGCCCTTTGTAGCTATAACAGCTTCAACTCTTCTGGGAAGGCTTTCCACAAGGTTTAGGAGTGTGTTTATCGGACTTTTTGACCATTCCACTATAAGCGCATTTGTGAGGTCAGGCACTGATGCTGGACGAGAAGGTCTGGCTCTCAGTCTCTGCTCTAATTCATCCTAAAGGTGTTCTATCTGGTTGAGGTCAGGACTCTGTGAAGTTCCGCCACACCAAACTCTCTCATCCATGTCTTTATGGACCTTGCATTTTTGAAACTTTTAAGATGCTCCACACCTCTTCTGAATCTAAACAAACTTGACAGAAGCTTAGCTAAAACTAGTTAAATATGGAGAATAGGTAAAGCTTTAGTGAGTCATTTTTTAACCGTGGAGGATTTGTCACTGCCATGCCTGTCGCCTTTAAGAGGATGATATCATAGGTGATGAGTTGTACATGTCATACGGGGTTGATCTGAGGATGATGGTTAAAAGCTGTTTGAAAGCTACAACTGTAGAGCAAGACATGTCCCATAGGGCGGGACACAAACAGTCTAGAGATTTTTTTAATTGGATGATTACAAGACAAGAACAGAACGAGTCATTGAATATTTTAATTAACTTCAGATATATCAGCATTGATTTGTCCATAATAGTGAACATAAAGCTCTGTCAATCTTGATTTCAAGGGCACTTTGAGTGAATGGTGTCTTAATTAGAGATGCTTGTTGCTTTAATCCTATTAGACAGTGAGTAAGTGTGGATTAGATTAGATTAGATTAGATTAGATTAGATTAGATTAGGAAGGACACTAGACACATATGTTACATCCTGAGGGAACTGTGTTTAAATGTATTATGAGAAGCAGATGTTTTTACAACATTATATTCCTTTTGTCATGTTCCCTTGGCAACTCTTGCACAATGCGCAAATCCGAGATGATTAAAGGGCCAGAAAACAAAAGCACACACTCACTGGAGAGAACAGTGGTGAGGAATATGTAGTCGGAGAAGGAGATGAGGCCGCACTCCCCGAGCGTATAGAAGATGCTGTCCTCGTCTGCGAACTTCTCCCGCTCCTGAGAAATCTTCTGTTGGTCCCCAGAGAGAAAGATAGATAGGGTGTTATCTGAGCACCTGCGTTCGGTGAAACAGCTTACTGCAGTACGAATTCTATGTCCATTAGAACAACCGACACACACTAGCATGCTAATACACACACAAATGCGCACACAGTATACATGACATCTACCGACCATGCAAGTGCAGCATACTCATTCAGGCAGACACGGCAGAGTGGAAGAGGGAACATGAAGAGAACATGTTATCATCATCATTATCATCACAGTGGCACATAAATCAGTGTACAACAACAGTCTAATGTGAAACACTACCACAGAGTTGCATGTGAAACAAAAGACTACATAAACATCACAGACAGACAGTGAAGTGGTCCGTCCTACATTTGATCACGGTGACTGAACAACAACGACGTCTACACAGACTGCAGTGTATATCGCTCTCTCTCTCTCTCTCTCTCTCTCTCACACACACACACACACACATCATGCCAGAGTTCAATCTGTGTGTTACCTCCGTCTGGTGGAAATCCCATCAGAGTGTCAAGGAAGAAGAGAGAAGGGTTAAGAGAAAAAAAAAAAATAAACAGAAAAACCTCACCATTATTGACTTCATCAAGGACGGTGACATCACACACACACATTCACTATAGGTGTGCTGGATGATTTTTTACTTAACTGAAATAACATAACTTATTTAACTAGGACAGATAAAAAAAATACAGGCCTTTTTTAACAAAACAGACCAATCTGCATTATTCTGACAAATACGAATGTATAGTATATGTGCTATTTATCCCGTAGTCTACTCAAACATAGCCGAGAAAAAATAAAACTTTGTTCAGCTACACAGCTGCTTGATTCAAATGGCATCATAAGCAATAGGCGACCTAAATTTTACACTTTGGAGGAAAAATAGTCCTTGTTGTGCTGAACACTCTGTATAATGCAGTGTAAGAGTTTACAGGAAACTAGTTCAGCAGCACTCGGGAACAGAGAGCAACGACTGTCATTTGGCCCTGAAATAATAGTGACAACAGAGTGTTTGCACAACTAAAGAAAAAAATCCAGCTTGGAAGACTTGAATGTCTGTCCACATTTTATTTTTTCATCAACATGTTGATCCACTCTTACTTCAGCTAATGCTTTTCTTGATTCATTTCTATTTAGAAAGCGATGCAGCGGCGCTTTAATCCTCAAGCTCTCTCTCCCCCTCATCTTCATCCTTTGCTGAAACACATCTTCCAAAGCTTCGACTTTTGTGCTAATGCTGCAGTCTACACCACTAATCATCTCATACAGCACTAAACAGTCTCTCGACTTCTGACAGCAGAGTAGCAGACGACCTCTGCCTTGTTATGGCATCAACTAAAAGATTAGCCGCGGAATTTACCCATCACTAGGATGATTCATGGTGGTTACACTTCGTAAACCTATTACACAAATATGAATTCAGTTCTACGCTAGAATTTTTCAGAGCCTACACACTGTTACGTCACTGCGCTATAAAAATAGAGCTATGAGATTTACACCAAAACACTTATCAAGAACACGGCTCCGCTGCTCGCGGGAGTGATGCTGGAATAATTAAGTCTAAGAGCAAGGCTGAAGATGTGTGTTTTTGTGTTGAAATACCAGGAGAGCGCAAGTTATTTTTATTGCAGACGGGGAAGTCTGGGTAATAGCTACTGCAGCAAAAGCATCTGATTAGAGAATACGTGTGTGTGTGTGTGTGTGTGTGTGTGTGTGCGCTCTAGGCACCACATGTCCCTGCTGTCACCTTCAGAGATCCTCAGAGAACATGCAGCACCTTTCTCAGCCAGGAACACACAAACAACACTCAGCAGGCTACAAATGAACATAAAAAGGGAGCAAAACTTGCGAACCAACACCCACACAGATAACCATACACAAACACACACACACACAACTGCAAGACAGAAGGTATTTGAGCCTGTGAGGTGATCCTGCTCCATCAGTAACAGTCTATGCTCACAGATGAGAGAGAGAGAGAGAGAGAGAGAGAGCGAGAAAGGGAAAAGCAGGAGGATGAAGAGAAAGGGAAACTGACAGCTGGACTTGTACGTCTAATGGCTGCTGCTCTGTTCAGCACCACATGCCCTGGAGTCTCCGACCTGATACACAACACAAAGACTGTAGACGGCACTGAAGCACAGCGGAGATGACATGTACAGAACACGGAGACTCAGCTGAGACAGGATGAAGACAGCACCGAGACACGGGCAAAACTGCATGAAGACAGGATAGAGAAACAGCTGAGACAGGATAAAGAAAATACAGAGAAACAACCGAGACATAAAGACAGCACTGAGACATGGGCAACACTGCATGGTGGCAGCACTAAGAAACAGCTGAGATAGGATAAAGAAAATACTGAGACAGCCCTGAGACCCAGCAGAGACAGTATCAAGACAGCATTGAGACACAGCTGAGAAAGTATTGAGACAGCACTGAGACACAGCAGAGGCAGTATTGCAACAGGACTGAAACAGCATTGTGACAGCACTAAGACACAGCTGAGACAGTATTGAGACAGCACTAAGACAACTGAGACAGTATTGCAACAGCACTTAGACAGTACTAAGACACAGCTGAGATGGTATAGAGATAGCACTAAGGTACAGCTGAGGCAGCATTGAGACAGCACTAAGACACAGCTGAGACAGTATAGAGATAGCACTAAGGTACAGCTGAGGCAGCATTGAGACAGCACTAAAACACAACTGAGATGGTATAGAGATAGCACTAAGGTACAGCTGAGGCAGCATTGAGACAGCACTAAGACACAGCTGAGACAGTATTGCCACAGAACTGAGACAGTACTAAGACACAGCTGAGACAGTATTAAGACAGCATTGTGACAGCACTAAGACAGTATTGAGACAGCTGAGACAGTATTGAGACAGCACTAAGACACAGCTGAGACAGTATTGAGACAGTACTAAGACACAACTGCGACAGTATTGCCACAGCACTGAGACAGTATTGCCACAGCACTGAGACAGTATTGCCACAGCACTGAGACAGTACTAAGACACAGCTGAGACAGTATTGAGACAACATTGTGACAGCACTAAGACACAGCTGAGACAGTATTGAGACAACATTGTGACAGCACTAAGACACAGCCGAGACAGTATTGAGACAGTACTAAGACACAGCCTAGACAGTATTGCAACAGCACTAACACAGCAGAGACAATATTGAGACAGCACTGAGTCACAGCAGAGACAGTATTGCAACAACACAGACATATCTGAGACAGTATTGAGACAGCTGAGACAGTACTGAGACAGCACTAAGACACAACTGAGACAGTATTGCAACAGCACTGAGACAGTACTAAGACACAGCTGAGACAGTATAGAGACAGCACTAAGGCACAGCTGAGGCAGCATTGAGACAGCACTAAGACACAGCTGAGACAGTATCGAGACAGCACTAAGACACAGCTGAGACAGTATTACCACAGCACTAAGACACAGCTGAGACAGTATCGAGACAGCACTAAGACACAGCTGAGACAGTATTACCACAGCACTAAGACACAGCTGAGACAGTATTGAGACAGCACTAAAGCACAACTGAGACAGTATTACCACAGCACTAAGACACAGCTGAGACAGTATCGAGACAGCACTAAGACACAGCTGAGACAGTATTACCACAGCACTAAGACACAGCTGAGACAGTATTGAGACAGCACTAAAGCACAACTGAGACAGTATTACCACAGCACTAAGACACAGCTGAGACAGTATCGAGACAGCACTAAGACACAGCCGAGACAGTATTGAGACAGCACTAAAACACAACTGAGACAGTATTGCCACAGCACTGAGACAGTACTAAGACACAGCTGAGACAGTACTAAGACACAGCTGAGACAGTACTGAGACAGCATTGTGACAGCACCAACACAGCCACAGACAGCTGAGACAGTATTGAGAGAGTACTAAGACACAGCCGAGACAGAATTGCAACAGCACTAACACACAGCAGAGACAATATTGAGACAGCACTGAGACACAGCAGAGACAGTATTGCAACAACACAGACGTATCCGAGATAGCACTGAGACAGATGAGATTGCAGCTTGATCTAAAAGGCTTCACATGTATTTGTGCAGTAGCAAACTCATGGCACATTTTTCATAACTGCCAGTAAAAGCTGGATTGGTTGAAGTTGTAGAAGCTACACACTCAATAAAACAGCTATAATCAATATAAGCAGAACATAATCAGTGTCTATGGCAGTGTACTCTATATGTTGTGTAATGGCACTTCAGATGTCTTGTAAAAAGCTCCATGCTTGTTACTATTTTTGAACTGCGAGTAAGGAAACTCCCACGTCTGATTACATAACTGTTTCGCTAAATGTAAATGGTTAGCAGGTTAGCTGCCTAATTCAACATGAGCACCAGGGGTAGAATCTTATAGGATTCTGATGATTGGATGGGGGCAGAAAAGTCGAAAAAGGAGATGTGAGGGTGTCCTATGAAAAGCTGTAAGCTCTAAAGCCGAGCTCAGGTACAGAACGTGGTGTGTTCAGATTGAGGAGCAGTGTGCACTGGATGGAGGGAATGCTGGAGGGGGATTCCTGCCTCCCTTTCATTTCTTTCTCTTTTTGTTTGGCCTTGCTTCAGGGCTTCCATGTTGTTTGGGAAGACAGTATTGCTAGACATAAGGAGAAGCCCTCAGACCCTTGCTTACCAAGTATGTGAGCTGGGAAGAGGTTCCTGCGGTTTCACTAGCAGTGCTGCGAGGGTTCACTTTATTAGTTCTACTGATGGACAGATTCGTAACAGAGGAAGACAGTCTTGTGTGCAAGTGTGATTAAATCAATCCGTCAAGAAGACCTGATTGTGCAACCATGCCCGTGTGCGTCTGGCTCTCTCAATGAACACTATAAACGTGCGTCAAAGTAGAAATGCTCAGTGTACTTACAATGGGTTAATAGACTAGAGCTGATGACAATGTGAAGGATAATTAAAAGAAAGTGAGAAGTACATTCCCATTCCAGTCCTGGATCTTCTCAAGCTTCTGTCTCACAGGAACTTCCATCACTGGGCTGGAAGCACATTTCTAAACAGGTGTTTCATGACAACGTCTTCACCCGTTACAAAAGAAATTGAATAAGCAAGAAAGCTTGCAAAAAGGCATGAACGAATGAAAAACAAAAAATGCAAGACTAAAAGGAATAGGAGTCGTCTTGAGACGCCATATAAGCCATGCACAGTGACGAACAGCAATCAACATCCCAGATCATTCATCAGGGACTTTAGAAAAGGTCCTCCTTTTTTATCAAGGTCTTTCTCACACACACACACACACACACACACACACACACATTCACAACTCATTTCATTCTTCATCTTAATGCCATTTGGGAACAAATGAATTGCAAATGGTGTTTCTGTAGACCTTTGTGTGTGTGTGTGTGTGTGTGTGTGTGTGTTTGCCACACAAGAAATCTCAAAGCAGGTGTTCCATAGTGTTCAAGATATTAGGTTGTCATATACACCAATTACCATCAACTTACAGTCTGAGAGGAAAGTGTGTGTGTGTGAGAGCATGTTTTGATATCTTTGAGGAAACAAAGAATAAGAATATCTGACTATTTTGACTTTACGGGGAACTTTGGCTGGTCCCTCAGAGGAAAACTGTTTTATGAGAAAAGACTTCATGCAATAAAAAATAACAAAAGAGCTAAAATGTTTGCTAAAGTCTTCACATGAATAGTAAGACAAACGTGTGCGTGTGTGTGTATAGCACCTTCAACTGTCATCGAAGGGCTCCTGCCGAGACTGAAAGCCCAAAATAAGGTCAACAAAATTCAGCCACAAGCCATCACACCATTATCCACTGGCAGCAGCTCTATTAGCATGCCACAGGCTCATCACAACACCTGCCCCACCTTCCCCACCCCCTGCCTGTCCACCTAGGTCACCTGACACTAGGCAGATGATGTGACATCACAGTGCCCTACAACCATATAGGGATAGAGGTTAGAGGAGTGTAGCTCATTCCCTTTACACTTCTGCAGCATGCTAACAATGCGGTCTGGTACGTTATGTTTCCGTACATCGGAGGAAAGAACGAGCTTTCCTGAGATCAGGGCAAACTGTGGTGCCACAGAGTGCAGACAGGGGGTGCAACAGGCAACTCTACCACCCACTCCCGGCTTGCAGTGGCCGTCCTGCAGACATTCAGCAGGGCATGCACACACAAAGAGAGAAAAAGAGAGAGAGAGATAGAGAGAGAGAGAACAATTCAAGATCAGATACAGGATTTCTCTTGCCTGAGGGAAGCCTACTCACAACTAATGTTTAGAAAAGTTGATCTGATCTTCTGCTGGAAGTGCTGAATTATTCATGCGTGCACATGCACCTTCGCTCATTTCCCTTCAGATACACACACAACCGTACATACAAACTGAATGTGTATGTGTATGCATGGTTAATAATTCAGAGGCCACAGTCAGCTACATTGTTCCACCACTGAGAGCTTGCTTCTGCTAACGTCAGCTGGGTTTCAGGTGTGTGTGTGTTCACTGAAACACCTGTACACAACTGCTGTCCTTTTCCCTTCTTGTTGTCTGGTGAGTTGTGTGTGTGTCCTATACCTAAAACCAGAATCCAATACCAAGGAGTGTTTTTACTGAAAGCAGCAGTTATACTATCAGATACTAAGATCAGAGATTAGACACACTGTGTAATAAGGGTGCGTCTGTCAATAAAATAAAGACAAATTATTTGTCTGAGTAATCTCTGCGTGAAAAAATGTAAATATTTGCTGCTTTATTTAAGGTGCAGCGTGCAATGTTTGAAGGTTTTTTAAACCAATAATTACAAAGATTTAAAATATTATCTATTATCTAAATATTATTATATATTTAAACATTACAAGCTGTAAAAATAAATAAATAAATAAATAAATAAATAAATAAATAAATAAATAAATAAATAAATAAATAAAAGTTATTAAAATTATATGTATATAATTTCTGTTGATTTCTGGGTTGGTTTGCAGAAGAGGAATCCTGGTCAATTATTTTCTATTTAAATTACTATTTAGATTTAGTTTAGAATAAAATCAGTCCTTGGTTTTGAGTCATAAATGTTTAGGGTTTAACATTTAAATGTTTAGGGGTTTCTAAACCTGAAACTTATAATGTGAGCACAGCAGCATTTCCCCTCTCGATCTCTACACTGACACGCCAAGTTCAGCAAATTTGCATAAGATCATAAGCATTTGTGATGGAAAGTTGAGTCCCATCTATCTGTCTGTGTCAGTCTGCCTCTCTCTCTGTCTCTCAAACAGACCATTAGGGGAAAGATGCTCTGTCAGGAATCATTCCGTTCTCATTTCTGCTGAATCCAAAATTCTCACTTTCTGCTTGGCACCACGCTATATTCCCAAACCAATGATTATTAATGAAATTTATATAGCGGTAATGCGCTGCTTGGCTGCATTCCTGTGCAGTGTAATTGAGGACTAAGGTTTAGGTGAAAGGCTTGCTCAGGCAAAGAGAGACCAGCTCTGACAACTCTTGGAGAGAGAGAGAGAGAGAGAGAGAGAGAGAGAGGCATAAGGGAGTTTTTTTAGTGCAAAGGCTCTCAACTGCATCTACACACACAAGCGCACACACGCGCGCGCGCGCGCGCACACACACACTCGTGCGCACGCTCATGCAGCTCAGTATCATCCCCATACCTGCCAGAAGTCCTACACAGAGGGACGAGCATACAGGATGGATAGGAAAAAATTGGAAGGATGGAGGGTGGTTTGGATGAAATGGAAAAGAAGAAAGGATGGAGAGACAGGGACAAGAGAGAATGGAAGGTTTTATTGGTTACATGAGTGGAAAAGAAAATGAGAGACAATTGCAAGAGCACAAGATATATAATTAGCACAACAAGACAATTAAAAGTGTACGTTAGATCACGTTAGGTTACAGCACAACTGTAATGTAGCGTATAGCATAAAAATACGGAGACGCTGGCATTTTGAATTTTGCTAAAAATAAAAGACAGCGATGTCAGTACAGTTATATAGTTTAGACAGTAATAAGCACTTTTCCTTAGTGAGCACCCCACACACCTAACATGCACCTGAACAAACGCTGCAGTTTGGTGTTAACAGGCAGTCGAGCGCAGCGCCCGCCAAGCTGTAAAACACTGTTAAGAAAAAATATAAAGGGTTAGGACAAAACCTTTGTGCATCCTTAAAGCACGGTCCATTAGACTGTGACAAATTCTGGGCCAAATCCATTAGAGTGTCCTATTATACAGGGACAAGATGGGTTACACAAAAAGAGAAACAGAAAGAACGGGAGCAGGTGGATTGAATGGAGAAAGAGCCAAAAGGCTGGATAAACCTAATGAGAGGCGAGGATGGATGAAAGGAAAGACGACAATCACCGTCTCCACAGCTCAGGCCAATTGCCACATAGGAACTGGGAAGGGAAGGAGTGGGATTGGAGGGGAGAAAAGGGACAGAGAGAATGGAGAGCGAGTGATGTGCTATGCAAAAAACGCTGTGAAAGGAAAATTTGGGAGGGAAATAACTACCCCCAAAAGAACATAGATATTTGCCTGAGCTGGGAGGTTAGAAATCCCAGCTGAGCTCTGCAGGGTTTTTGAGTGTGTGTGTGTGAGAGAGAGAGAAAGAGAGAGAGATTTGTGTCCATGCCTTCAGACCAGCTCTGCCAGTTAACACTATATCACTTTCTTACAATGTATTGTTAAATGTACTTGGTCTTGTACTTAAGCTAATTGGGGGAAAAAAGGCAGAAAGTACAACTCTACAAAAGACTACAAGTCATTTGTATTCTTGTACCATAAAGTGAAAAGCTGGAAATCAGCAAAAAAGAGGGAAAAAGAGAGAGAAAATAGAAAGGAGGAACAGTAGAAGAAGAGTGTTCCTGTGTGGAGCTGCACGTCCTCGTCACAGGTCGTTTCCATTATTAAAAGCTCTGGAGCATCTCCCTCAGCCCTTTACCTAATGAAGAGGAAAATCCAGCACATTGTCAGCATACACTGTGACAAAATGTGACTAAATGTATGTGTATGCAAGATACTCATGCAAGTTATGCACGTCCCTTGAGGAGGGACATGTTCTACAGGCCATTTAACTGGACGGACACAAGACTAGAACAAAATGAGTCATTAAATTTGTTGCCCCGGAAAGGACAGACTGAAAGCTCTTCATTTTCAGACGCAACTTAATCCTCCGGCCGTACAAAAGGTACACGGGCGACTGTGCAAATAACACCGCTCACGCAACAGCTGTGCGCACACACACACACAAAAGCATAATGCAGGACTATAGGGTAAACACCTGGAAGACTATTCGGGTTTTAAGAGTCTACGAGCGGAAGCTATACATAAACAGATACTGACAGATACAATAGAGAAAAAATAAAGTGTAAGAAGGAAGGAGTGCGTGAGATGTACAGGTGTGAGAAAGTTGAGCTGGTGAAGACCGAATGCACAGATATGCTCTAACAGCAAAATAATGAATAAGCATTATTTAAAATATGATGATAATTTCTGCTTTCAGCGAGCAAACTCTACATGTGTGTGTGCGTTTGTTAAGGATGTATAATTAAAGAGCAGTAAAATGTTGTGCAAGGTTCCTCCAAGACAGAATTGTGATTTATGGTTTTCATCATATCTTTCGAGTGGGCTAATCAGCATGTGGGTGGCTGAGACAAGCCCGGCTCAGGCCAAAGACGAGAGCTTTGTCCAAGGTTCAGTTCATAAAGAGCTACTCCATTTGCACTTGTTACTGCACTGGATGCCTCCCACGGATAATGGCACTAATGGCTGGAGAGGGGAGAGCAGCAAGGCTAAGCCTCGTATCGCTCTTCATTGTGCGAGCTTGAGGACGTTCGGAGATCTGACAAAAACAAGGTTTCATCGAACACTCTCGAACTCTCCAGTGTGGATATTTTGCAGAAACCCACAGTTTCTGTGACAGATCTGTGATAGATGCCTAGGTGTGTCTCATTATCATGCATTAATATTCACCATATTCTAGAATGAAAATAAATTATGATTCAGACAACAGCATGGTGCACAGAACGGACATATGACTTTAAACATAGATGTGTCCAGCTCAGCAGTGCCACAGATCAGCAACAGTGCTTTAGGTGTCAGGTGTTTAGTGAGAGAGAGAGAGAGAGAGAGAGAGAGAGAGAAAGAGAAACACTTCTTCTGTCTTCAATACGTTCTCTTTCTTACAGAGGTCATAGAATTTGGTTAGGTAGTTACACAGACACACAAACAAAGAAAAAAACTACTTTCTCTGACTCAATGACCAAAGCTGAAAGAAAGCGAGAGAAAGACATCATGAGGGATCCAAGGCCTCGGGTCCTTCTAAAGAGAGAAATTAATGGCTTTATGAGAAGCGGCTTTTGAAACACACGTTCTCCGGCAACATCCTGCTGGGTAGAACAATAGCTAGGTAACCTCTTTGCTTCCACCCACTCGCCCACACACACACACACACGCACACAACAGAGCTTACCTTTCCATCATAGCGTTTCACCACAAACTGATCCAGACCTAGGTCTAAGAGACAGAAAGAGAGAGAGAGAGAGAGAGAGAGAGAGAGACAAAATGTTAATAAATCTTTACACTACCTCTATTCAGGGTTTTATCATCAATGTTTTAATAGTTACCGCTGATTAATATGGCACATTAAGACCTCTTTTCTATTCTCATGTGCCTCTGAATAAATGAAACGTTCACCTTTTTTCATCTTACAATGTGTTGATATTAATATATACACAGTAGATTTGCATTCTTATCCTCTGCATTTTGGATGCACTGTGATCATTTGGCAGAGTTTGCATACGTAAAGAAGGCAGGATTATGACGGACAAACAGCTTAATGCAGTCTAAACTTTTTTCTCAGGCAAGCTGCAAAGCTGTACTTGAAGTCAATCCTTTGAATGAAATATTTTTTGTAGTGTCCTTTGTTTTGTCCTTTTTTTTTAATAGCTTACTCATCTATGTATCCTGTCAGCAGGGATTTTATCTCCATAGCCAGATTGATGTAATCACATTGAACAGACCTCAGACTGCACCTCAGATCCCAGCACGGGAGTCATAATACCTCTAGAGGTCTGGCTTATATGTGCGTTTTTTTCAAACCTAATCATAATCAGATTCCTGAAAGTGCATGATCATGCATTTGATTAAGTTTTTCAATTCTTTATTAATCATTAGTATAGCACACTACACCGCGGTAAATAAGAAGACGCCCTCCCCAACACATACTGTACCCCCCTTATTTCACTCCTCACTGGCAAATTTATTCCTCCTTTTTCTAAAGGTGCTCTTTAGTCTGCGGCGGATGATTGATATAATCAGTCAGGCCAAAGATGGTACCAGAAAAGCCAAGCGTGAACGGCTGCGAGAGAAATGGAGGCCAATGCTGAAGGGCCAAAACTGAAGAGATCAATGTAATTCTGCTGTGCAAAGATGATGAATTATGGAGCAGCATTTCTGGCACTTCAATGAATAATGGATTACATGTTTATGTTCGCCATTAGTCCTACTTTTGCTTTTGTCTTTTTTCTTTACCTGTCCGTCCATCTAAATAAGGAGGCTTGAATGACAATGAATATGTGAAACAGATGACGACCTGCAAGGACGTAATCTCCTCTAGATGTGAAGAACTTTCTAGTGTACATGAGAACGATTTTCAACATCAAGACAAAAAGGAGGAGAAGGTACTGACACTGCAGACTTCTTCCGTTAATGTTACATCATCATCTCCATGCAGGATACTTTCACCTGATCAATGAGTATACGTCATCTTTGTTAAATAATAACGAAAGTTCCTAAAGCTTATATCATTAGGCTTAAGATTATGTAGAGCGTCTGCCATACACATCCTTATGAATGATCCGTTAGTATAGAAAAGATGACGTATTTGTACGTTAATATAAACCTGTTAATATAATCCCAGGGGAGATTATGGTCAGAGCTGCTGTTATACAAAACGCCTTCTGACCAATCAGATTCGAGAACCCGACTGATACATATTTATTACATATTCTGATCTTCTGAATTGATTTTGTTGTTGTTAATGCAGTATTTTTCCTCCAACACTGAAGGGATACGTTTTAGAGACATGAAAACAGACTATTGTTTGAAGTGTGTGTGTGTCCTCAAAAAGTGCCCTTGTTCTCGACAGCTGTGTTTCTGATGAATGCGCGATTGAATGCCTGCCTTAAGCGACTCCATCATTGTTTGAGTGAGTTAATGAGTCACATCAATAAAGTCAAGTAGACCTACTTCACAGCAAAAGAGCGCATTTATACCTGGACATAACTCTCGCGTTTTGGATCGACTGATTTATCTCCAGTCACCTTTCATTACAGTTCCAATGAAAATACTATACCATAAAGTTCATGAATATTTGATATTTTTTCCTATATCCCTATTTTGGCTCAGCTCTCTAAAAGTAAGTGTGAAAAAAAAAAAGACAACGCCTACGAACAATATTTAGTCCAAGGTCAAATGATGAGTGTGGAACACCTACCTATCAGCACTCACATGAGAGCGCTTTGCTCCTGATATCAGTAGCTCGTTGCAGATAAGAACTGGACGACAAAATCTCCTTGGCCCACTTTTAATTAAAGAGCATAGACTGCAGGCAAAACCCCAGTGGCAAGCGAACTTCGATAGAGCCTGGCTATCAGGGGATCAATATGTTAAAAGCAATACCACTCGTCTGTGCCAACCTGCGCACGACTCGGAGAAACGAGCAGTCAGCATAATATGAGGGGATTTGAGCATCTGCCCTCTGGACTGTCCTTCAGAAACTTTAATATGCATACAGCTTTGTCATTTATTCAATCAGATTCGATGTCTGGAGGCATCAGAGAGTTTGTCGATGGTAAAAAGGCTTCCAGTGTGCACCATGGTGAGGCTCTGAAGTCTAATAATGACAGCAAGGCTGTGTTGGGTAATTGCACTGACGGGGCTTTAGCTAGGAAGGAAAAAAAAGCCAGAAGCGCTCATGCATTTCACACTGACTCTCTCTCACACTGACTCTCTCTCTCTCTCTCTCTCTCTCTGTTTTTCTCACTGACAGTTGGTGTTAAATCCTCATCCTCACATGCAGACCAAAAGATCCCTGCATTATTTAATTTGACTAAGAGAGAAAGAGAATATTTACAGATAGGATCTCTGTGTGAAAACTGAGCCAGGCTGCAATTCAGTCAGGCTTCCACGTGTGTAGTCGCTTTCATGAATCACGCATAAATTAATTTGAGTGAGAAATTTATTATGAGGCATGTTATTAAAAAAAAATTAACCCTGGCTGTGGGAATTCACAGAATGATTCTCTTGCACATGCCGGTAACTGCAGGCTGGAGATCAAATCTCTGTCATCAGCTGGCTCAGCACATGAACTGCTAATTTATTTACCGGCTGCCTAATAGCCAGTCACCCTCACGACCTGCTCCACCCGCCACTCAACTAGTCCGGTCAGCCTGTCAGACGTTCACCCTGTCCGAGGAATCGTCTGACTGAGGCAGTGGTAGTCTGCGGAAAGCAGCTGTTTGCTGTCACTCATCCTGTCAACCATATAAAAGATGTGGATGCGGTTACACGAGTTTTAGTCCGGTCAAGTTGCGCTGGCCTCCGTTTAATAGATACAAGATACAGCAGGAGGAAACCGGAGAGCCCTGATGATCGCATGTACTGCTGGTAAGGACACATCTGTTGTTCCGTAAATATGGTTGCAGTGACAAAGCAGAGGACATTAATCAGTTAGAGCGACGTGTTTATAAGGTGTATTTATAAGTGTGCCGTGTTTCGTGACTACTCAAGGTATAGGAACGGAGAATCGCTTTACTGAAGCACTTCTAGAAATCAAACAAACAGAGATCACTCACTCTCCGGTTGCTTCTCATTAGGTGTGATGGAGCGGATAAAGTCCTGTGGCGTCATGTACACCTCGGCGTCCCCGTGCTCGCTGATGATCTTCAGCGTGGCAAAGTAGCGGAAGATCTTGTCGGGGGTCGAGTAGGCTCGGATACGGTTCTCGTACTCCATCACCTGCAGCGGGAACAATGTTATGAGACGGCAGGAAAAGGTTTCGCAAGACCAATGCAAAATTTTTATAGGATCACATTACAGTTTAACAAGAGCAATGCGGCATCTTTCAGACACTACAGAACTAGCCAAGCGGGTGTGCTAAACTAGAAAGGTTTAAATACATAAACTACTTTATATGGCAGCCTTTTCTCCTGTCGCACCTACTGTAAAAACTAATATAGCTCATACATGTTCCGTGCATTTAGAAACGGTTTCAGTTGTCACAATTGAGCAGGAAGCTGTCAATGACAAGGAGGGTAGATATTAACCTGCAGACTCACACACTCCATTAACAGGCATTCAGGAGACAGATGTGCTAGTCAGAGAGCAGCATCAGAACAGTGAGTGCGTCTGTCACTGTTCTGATCTACAGGGAAAAAGGTAGAGGAACACGTTGTGACAGGAAGCCATCACGGCACCGATACCATCTGCTACTGAAGCTGAAGCCACAAAAAAAACGATACCAGATACACACACACACACACTCGGAATATATGGACATGCACGCACACACACTCGGCACGAGCAAATAAATAACACGATAATAAACATGTTTTAAAATATCCAACCAGCAAGCGATTATTTTGCATAGTTTTGAAACTAGTATAGAACTAGGATCAATTCTTGAAGGATTTTTTATCCAAAAGTCAAATAAAAGTCGGGATTGTGTTGAAGACTTAATGCTTTAATCAATGTTTTATTAGCAGGTGAATTAGTCACACGTTTGGACACATCCACTGTTTACATCTGTTAATGAGAATTAAACTCTCCGGCTGCAAGAAAACCACAACCATTACTGTGAGAAATGCTGCACTATAGACTTCTATATACAAACAAAAAAAAAAAACCATGAGAATGCAGTGAGTTTATTGATAATCAAACACTGGGAAGTCTCGCCCCGCTGCAGAAAGATGAGTGATTCCTTTATTTATTTTGACCTGCTTAATATTGGCTGACAACAGCGCTGAAGAAATATATATATGATGCACAACACCGCTAATCCTAGATCAGCAAAACTAAAAGTCATTGCACAGCCCTAATAATATTCTCCTATCAAATGGCTTCATAAACAGAGAACAAGATAAACTGCTTGTGAAAACTCGCCTCATTGAGGACAACGTCCCATTTTGAAGACTTTCTTTTTATTTCTCTCTTGGTGAAGAGCTTGTCTGATGCAGTGAGGATAAAATCGGTACGTCTGGGAGTAAGTCAGTCTGCCATTTTCATTTCACTGGTATGATTCCAAACGAGCTATTTGTGGCCCTTTTGTTAATGCAGTTGTAAAATAAAAAGTCTGGGTGCACCTTAATTAGTAGTCCTACACAGGCTACAATTTACATTCCCAGCTTCTTTTTAAGCCACACTGTTAAAGCTACACATTTTTGGTAAGCCTTGGCCCTGTATAGCCTCAATTTCCTGTTCCTGACTGACAGGAGTGGAAACTACAGTGTCTCCTATCTGCTGTGCTCCTATCTGAGCTGCTTTTCTGCTCACAACAGATGTAAAGAGCTGTTACATGAGTTACGTAGTCTTCCTTTTAACTGGAACAAGTCTGGCCATTGTCCCCTGACCTCTCTTTTCAACAAGGAGTTTCTGCTCACTGGATGTCCGTGTTGTGTTTTGAACCATTTAGTGTAACGACCACACCATGTTTACATTTCCTCCGCATTTTAATGTCTGATGTTAGCATGCAAACAAACCTGTATCTATAGGATTCTATGCACTGTGCTGCTGCAATATAACAGATTTACAGGAATCATTGCATGAATAAACAGGTGTTCCTATTAAAGTGGCCAGGGAGTTTGAATATGTATATGTATATGCAGAACTAGCATATTTGCATCTTTAAATCTTTACTTGGAGGCAACTTGTTCTTGGATGGGTCAGGCATGGCGAGGAAACGGAGGAATCCGTCAATGTGATTGGTTTTAGTGTCTAAACTCAAGCATAAAAAGTAATCGCTCATTTTTTTTCACGCTTTTATTAGGGCAGCTGTCCTTCATTTCACAAGCTGCTCCGTCGTCCCGGCCTGTATTTATTCAGCTCTAAATTACAGATGTCATTTGAACCTTGTAAATCCAGAACCAATAGCTTATTAATGAAATTCAGATTCCACGGCATGATGTTAAATACTGCCAACAGTCGCTCTCGGATTGAGGAGTGCCGCGCATCAGCTCACAAGCAATGACAAGCGTGTGTGAGCTGGACAATGTATCGTGAATGCTAAACTGTGAATGCTCGGACACTGTGTGTCCGAAAGAGCCTAGGTGGGATCGGATGTCGTCTTCCCTCTCCTTATAAACACAACCTTGTACAAACATAAACGCGCTATCATCTCCACCGAGATCCTCTCCAATCATTTTACTCCAGGGCTCGTCCTCATTTTAAATGGATGAGAAAGAATGATGAAGTACCCCGCTATAATCCTGAACCCAGCAGTCAATAGAAAGGCTGCTCGAGTCAATACGTCTAGCGATTCAACTTCCTGTGCAGCGGCACATTTGTAAATAAACGTGCGTTTGTGTGAACTGCTGAATTTGTTTTGCCAAGCAGCACTGACTTAAGCCTGTTTAACATGAATTATAAATGGAAACATATTTACAAATCTACTGCTGCGGAGGTATTCGTTATATTTATTCCACGCTGTAAGACTTCTGTTTCTCACCTGTGCCACAGTGGTTTACACAACTTAACCAGTTCAGAATGACAACAGTTATTGCTCATCAAGGTAATAACAAACATTGTATTAAGAATCAAGTGTATGCAAAATTTTGGCCCAAATCTGCATAAAAAAAATCTGAAAAAAAACCACTGATTATCTCCTCATCATGGCACCCATTAGTGGGTGGGATATATTAGGCAGCAAGTGAACATTTTGTCCTCAGAGTTGATGTGTTAGAAGCAGGAAAAATGGACAAGCGTAAGGATTGACAAGGACCAAACTTTAAATAGTAAAAATATTTCTACGGATGTTAAATAACAAATGTCATTAGTGAAAAGCTCTCTCCTTTTGAGATGATGTGTATCCCAATATGCCCAATGAGGCGACACTTTCAAAGCCGTAGCCAATTTACAGCTACGTCCATGAAAAGTACTCCAGCACAACAGCGTGTGTTACAGCAGCAATCATTAGTAGGCAGACAGTTCAATGGTTTTGCTTTGAAGAGCGGGGAAACCACGTTTCATTCACTGAGACTGTCACACACAGAACAACATGGAAAGGGAGGGAGAATGAGAGTAATAAAGAACCATGCTGTGCTGATGTCAATTTAATAACGCTTGAAAAAAAATTATACTTTGCCTCACAACTTTTCCGAGACACAATTTTGTGAATCGGTGCGCTGCATATTAGACTGTAGATGCACCATTCATACAGTAAGCAGACCAGTCCACCTACCTAATATTGTCCCCCTTTTGCTGCCAAAACAGCCCTGACCCACCATGCACTGTGACACCTTTCTATCAGAACAAGCATTACCTTATTCAGCAGTTTGACCAACAGTAGCTTGTCTGTTGGATCAGAACACACGGGCCAGCCTTCTCTCCCCACGTGCATCAATGAGCCTTGACCGCCCATGACCCTGTCGCCGGTTCACCACTGTTCCTTCCTTGGATAGATACTGACCACTGCAGACCGGGAACACCCCACAAGAGCTGCAGTTTTGGAGATGCTCTGATCCAGTTGTCTAGCCATCACAATTCATCCCTTTGTCAAATTCCCTCAAATCCTTACGCTTGTCCATTTTTCCTGCTTCTAACACATCAACTTTGAGGACAAAATGTTCACTTGCTGCCTAATATATCCCACCCACTAACAGGTGCCATGATGAGGAGATAATCAGTGTTATCCGCTTCACCTGAGTGGTCATAATGTTATGCCTGATTGGTGTATATCTTAAATGTAACCAAAAAACAACAGCATGGCGTTTTCAGAGCAAAAAAAAAAAGCCTTGCTGCATAGAAATTCCAGTTAGGCAGCATGGCTTACTCACATTAGTGTTACGAATGCAGATTTGCCTTGGGCAGAGCAGGTGAGGAGGTCAGTCGCTATGTCATGTCAATGATTACCTTGCGGTCACGGAAGCCAACTCTCTGTTTCTTCTTCTTGCCCTCTGAGCTGTCGTCCTCCTCGGCTTCCTCATCGCTACTGCCGGACTCCAGCATGCTGTCCGAATCAGAGTTCGCGTCTTTCGCTGCTTCCTCCTCATGCAGCTCCTCCTCGAGCTTGACGGACGAGGCTGCCTCGGCATAAGCCCTGCCAGTCAGGATATAGATCTCGGTTACTGAAGCACTCTTGAAATAATGACGTACAATTTCACACTGAGACAGAAACCTATAGCTGATGCTGCATGGCCTATATACTAGTTTTATGTTTCAGTCCTATGAATCATGGGATACAATGACGGAAGATATGACTGCACAGAAAAGCTATGTATTGTATGCTGTATCAAAATCCCACCCACGACTGCACATAACACACACAACCTTGGATTTAATAACAAAAGCAGCAGCACTAAAGGGTAAGAGTAATACTCGAAACCTAATTAAAATGCGGCCGGACAAATAGCTGCACCACAAGCAGCTGTTACTTCTCAGTTGGATGCCTCCCTTCTGGAGCAGTGCTACACTTTAGACTATTTCTTTCTACCAAATTGTTTCTAAATAATGTCAACAAACTGATGAGCACTTAGCTCGATCCTGCACGTACATCTGTCAGCAATGGGATTCTGGCAGTGTGTATATTGTTATAACACAGCTACATATGAAGAAGAAGAAGAAAAAAAAAAGCAGGTCCAAAATCAGGAGATGGTCATAGATGATTGAGACTCCTACTGTATAACAGCTGACCTGAAGAATTTGAAAAATCCTGCATTTTCCATCCGTACCTCAAGCACGCAGTGTGTCTTGTTTATTTACTACACCATTATGTGTGTGAGGTAGTGGTAGCAGAAATGAACAGTGTGCAGCAGGATAATGTGTTGTTACTTTGTCCAGAGCAGTCCTGTAGTTGCAGAGATGCCAGTCACTCCCGCCAGAGCAGCCAGTAGCAGTCTGCGATGCTGAGGTGAGCGTGCGCTGGCTCGGTGCACGCGCCGTGAACACTGCACCATCCCAAACGTGACTGCTGTCCACGCCCGCACGCGGTACATGCTGTCAAACAGAGACAGAGGCAGTGGGAGAAACGTCCCGATTAGAGCAATGATCAAAATTCACAGCATGCCAACTGCGGCTACAGCCCAATTTTACAGCTCTTGAGTACATCACAGCATCTGTTTATGACTTCCAAGATGATTTTTTTTCTTAAAGGATGACACTAAATGGCACATTTTAGCAGCAGGAAAGGTATTATTTCAAAACGGTTAGATCATATTGTGTGCTTTTTCTTGTAAATCAATACATATGATATAACATAACAATACGGCTTAACTCATTCACATTTCCTCTGCATAGTGTACCATCTATTGCTGCTGGATATTTGGAATTTCCTTCGGGATCAAAAAAGTATCTGTCTATCTGTCTATCTATCTATCTATCTATCTAACCATCTATCTAACCATCTATCTAACCATCTATCTAACCATCTATCTATCTATCTAACCATCTATATATCTAACCATCTATCGATCCATCCATCCATCACTCTGATACTCTGCTTATAAAGCCCAGAAATTAGTTGCGTATTTACACTCAACATAAACACACACACACTTAATTCAACGTTATATGCAAGCCGCTTTTTATAATAGCTACACAGCAGTTTTACAGAACACTGGATGTAGATTTAGATCCCTGATTAGCAAGCCAGAGGCGAGAACGAAAGAAAAACCTCCCCGAGAAGACATGAGAAATGGAGGACAGGATTTTCATCATTTATTTTTATTACCACTGACACTTTAATGCCCTTAATCAAACAGTAAACTCTAAAGGTATGGTAATGAATGCTAATTTATTATACAGGTTCGCGTACTTATTTACAGAAAAGGTCATCTTAAAGCAAGGGTAAACTTTAGACATTATACTGGAATTCAGGCTGAATATTTCCAAGACGCAGGGAGTGTTTCTTAATTAATAACCGGCAAAAAGATTAATTTACGCATGGCCCACTTTGAAGCGATTGATTTAACTCCCAAAGAAACACCTTGTTCCTTAAGTTTGAGTCGCCGATTGGAAGCAATATTCTCAATTATCTATTCTAAACGTAATGATGATGATGATGATAAAGAGACGTTCTGTGCGACTTTACAATCATCACTAATCTCTAAATTTCATTTGCTGAATTACTGAAGTCATCAGCGTGTCACAGGACGTGGAACGGTAATTAAAGCAGGGGTTTGCAACAGCCACCTGTCGATACTCTCTTCCTGATTGCTTCAGCCCAATCCCAGCGCCTGGTTCAGCATTAGGGAACGACGGAAGGGACCCGGTGTTAATTGGAGCGAGCTCTGACGCGTGACTTCGGAGGATTACGGAGATATCCTCTAGACGTTGAGAGGTTTTGAATGGGCCTTTTTTCTTTCACAGTGTGTGTGTAGGTGTACAGGAACATGTACCTTGTCTACAAGTTTAAAAAACACCATATTGTGGAGGACATTTCCAACATAACCATATGTGACTTTCATTTGCAACAGAAAGCACTAACCTCGCTGCGTTTTTTCTCTCTCTTAGGTCTTACGCCAGGCTTTAAGAACTGAAAGCTCACTGAAGTGTTATAACCACCTCCGCTGTAATAAACGCTCCTTTTAAACCCAGTGCACTGGAAGCAGCATTGTGGTAAACTTGGTTTTTTTTTGTCAAGCTGATAAACTTTTTGCCTGAACTGCATAATAAATAAAGATTTAGGCGCCTTTTCTGCTGATTTTTGTTTGTTTGGCACTGATTAAAATCCATTTGGACGGTTTATTTACTCGGCAGAAGCGTATTCGTACCTGGATCTATACGCCGCATTCTGAACAGCAAAGTAAACCTATACAGCAGTTTTAAAACAAGATCAAAACAATGGCAACAGAAACAGGATTTTAAAATCTCCAGTTTATGTAGTTTTTTGTTTGTTTGTCTGTTTATTTTTTTTAGCCTACTGGTGAATCTGACACCACTAACTCTGAATGAAGTTTTTTTTTTATTATTATTATTTAATAGCACAGGAATTAAACAAGACACCGTACACTAATCAGGCATAACATTATGACCACCTGCCTAACCTGCCCTTTGCTGCCAAAACAGCCCTGACCCGTCATGCACTGTGTATTCTGACACCTTTCTATCAGAACCAGCATTAACTTCTTCAGCAGAAAGCAGCTCATCTGTTGGATCGGATCACATGGGCCAGCCTTCGCTCCCCCGTGCATCAATGAGCCTTGGCTGCCCATGAACCTATCGCCGGTTCACCACTGTTCCTCCCTATTGATAGATACTGACCATTGCAGACCGCGAACACCCCACAAGAGCTGCAGTTTTGGAGATGCTCTGATCCAGTCGTCTAGCCATCACAATTTGGCCCTTGTCAAACTCGCTCAAATCCATACACTTGCCCATTTTTCCTGCTTCTAACTCATCAACTTGTTCACTTGCTGCCTAATATATCTCAACTACTAACAGGTGCCATGATGAGGAGATAATCAGTGGTATTCACTTCACCTGGCACTGCTCATAACGTTATAACTGATCGTTGTATGTGACTGTGCATTGTAATTTATGATACAAAATGAAAGTGTTTAACTGAGTACCGTTTACTGTGGGGCAGATCTGTAATGCGTGTGAGTGACACTATAGCATTAAGGCACCAGGCTGCTGCTAGACTCTGATTAATCGCTTGAAGAAAGACAGGGAACAAGCATGCTGTTCAAACAATTACACAGACACATGGAAGCTTTTTAGCTCTTGGATGTCCTGCCAGCAGCACTCTGTCCACAAAGTGTGAGGCAAGTACACTTGGGCTTTGGGAAAGGCGTCAACTGAAAATGAATGTCTTGCTCAATTCTCGATTACTATTTAGATTCTAGATCTCAATCCAATTGAGCATCTTGGTGCCAGATACCACAGCACACCTTCTGGGAACTAGTGGAGTCCATGCCTCGATGGGTCAGGGCTGTTTTGGCTGAAAAAGAAGGACGAACACAATATTTGGCAGGTGGTCATAATGTTATGCTTGATCAGGATATAGTATAAATTACACAAACTTTTGCTCTATAAAATAGCCTGCAAAGTTTGCAGAAACCACACACATACACACAAAAACTAAATGAATATCCATGAGCGCTAACCAATATATTTAATATGATTAATCCTGATCCTGTGCTCTCATCACCAAAACATGGGTTTGATTCCCGATCTAACTTTCCTGTCTGGAATGCTTCTTTGTGTCTGGCTGTACCACATATCTATCACTTTATAGACACTCTATCAGTCCCTCCAGTATTTTGCGATCACAGAAATTAACTCAAAAACAAGTAAACTCTACTTTATGAGAAGATTCTGAAGAAATTTCAGGGCCAAGACGTGTTGTGTGACATCATCACAATGAGCAACTCAATGCATTCAGCCAAATTCAGCATTGAACATGAGTAGAGCCTTCATAGAAGTAATTACATTTGTTTCCACTGGTAGGAGTTTTAAAGAAGACTCCTGTGCATGGCAAATCTTTGAGAAATAAATTTAGCAAACTAACGCATTTTGGCACTCTACATCCTGGACCAGAGAGGTGCGAAGATGAATCAGGAAATTGACGCTGAGCTCAACGAGTTAATCAGATGTCTAAGCCGCAAAGTTTCAGTGACTGTCAAAGAAGTTTCTAGCAACTATTGCACCGATTCTGAAAGTGTTGCATAGCTCTCTTCACTCTAAAGGCAGGTTAAGCTTCACGCGAGGCTGAAAGCCTTAATAAGCTCCGTCAATCCTCTGATCAGAGACGAAACCAGACGACCGTTGGATCACGTCACACCGATCTCACACCCCTCGGAGCTCGCCCCTCTCTCCAACGCCTCCAGATGTGTGATTTCTGAAGTACAGGATACACACAGGCAAAGAGATGGTTATGTTCTTAAACAAAGAGTCATGATTTTCTTTACGTTTGGCTGAACCAATTACTACACACCAGCTGGAGGAGCAGGGGGACCCCCTGTGAGTAAGACATAAAAAATTGGCTGAGTTTTGAGCTGCAGTCTGCTTCAGAAAATTATTGGCACCCTTTTTACATTTGCTCATGTTTGTTCATCTTAAACAAACTGAATTAGAACTGAGAAACATAAATGACATGCTGAGAGCATTTTCCAGGAATATATATATATTTATATATTATAACAAAACCATACCCTTGTGCGCTGACACCGGAAATCATGTTCAAACATATGGAACCGAGGCAAGCTTTCATTTACATATTCCTTTGTTTAAAATATTAGAAGGCGTCCTAAGCAATCGTTCATGACTTCCTGTTTCACCAGAGCACAAGCATGAGGTGCTGAACTCCATCACATTCATTAACATTGGGAAAATGAGAAAATATGCAAATGAAATGAGACAAAAAAGTCTGATTATCTCTATAAATCAGGCAAAATGGCTACATGTCTGAAAATGCCCTGAATATATCCACTGTCAAGGAAACAGGGAAGGTTGTAGCGTATCCACCTGGACGAGGAGTGAATAAAATTCATCGCTTTAAAACTGTGAGGGCAAGGGACGACGGTTTGCAAGATGACGTAGCCTCCAAATCTGTAATTAAACATTTCCTTCGTTCCAACAATGTAGAAGGCGTGTCAGAAGAAAAGCCTTTTCATTCATCTACCCACAAACAAACGACCGGAGTTCACTAGACGTGACTGGAATTGTGAGGTGTAAACAATGTGTCAGGCTGATAAACACCACCCTGTTGAGTATTTTCCCGTCTCAGCACATTCCTTCAATATTTTCTTTCTTACCTAACTGTCTCCAATTCTCCACCCGACGATGACATTTATGGCATTAGGGTGTTATCCCTGAAATTTTCAGAAATGCTGCTGTGCCTGAATGATGAGCGGCACCACCACGCCATCGCCAGCTAGGCTGTTGTAAACTCATCCGCTGTAATCTGTTGTAGTTACTGACTTGTGTGAATGATTATAACATGGCTACCATGGCAACCTGATGCTATGACTCTAATCCATCATCAGGTCATAGAGAAGATCCGGGATTATTTTGCAGTATGCCTTTTTTCCCCCCCTCTCGAGCTGTCTTTCTTCAATATTTGATGTCCTAGATTATTTAATAGAGTCGTTTTATTCAGTACCGAAATGTTAGTTAGTAATAATGCAGTATTATCAAGTAATTCAGCCTGTCACACAATCCACTGCACCATCACATACATCCAAGCCACGAGATAATGCACCAAGCCACGAACTAAACTGAATGAATAACACCGATTTATTTCAAACGTTTTCTCTCTTAGATTTCTACAGTCGCTGCATGTTCTCTCACATTTATCAAAATAAATGTCCAACCATTTTCTCTACTGTTTATCCTACACAGGGTCACAGGAAGCCTGGAGTCTATCCCACTGGGACTCGGGGTACAAAGTCGGGGACCAACTCACAATCGCACACATTAAGAACGATTTAGAGATTCCGATTAGCTATATATTTAATGCATGTTTTTGGACTGCGGGAGGAGTACCCAGAAGAAACCCCGGAAGCACTGGGAGTGCATGCAAACTCCGCCCACACAGGACAAGGGATCGAACCATCAACCCCAGAGATACAAAGCAAACACACTGAAGTCCTGTGGTTCTCAAGATGTTATGGTTGAATTAAAACTCTTCAAGGTTGCATCCTTAGATTTTGTCAAATTTGCTTTGGCCTAATCCAAAGGAGTGGCACATGTTTAAAAAAATAGATGATGTTAAGCATTGTTGTATTCAGCTGTATGCTAACTGATCACGGACTTTCTGCTAAATATGGATAAAAGAATGCTTTGGCCTAATCCAAAAAGAGTGGCACATGTTTTAAAAAATAGTAGATCTTAGAGATTGTTGCATTCAACTGTAAGTCACAGCCTTTCTGCTACATATGGGTAAAAAATGACATGTCGGTTCTTCATGCAGGGATGATATAGGGATGGAGAAATGTGGGAAATTATTGTGGGAGTCGGACTGGCCACGAGTGTCTGTCACATACATTAACAAGCTACTGCCTTCTATAGTACCAGCTCATTCACAGGGAGTTGTACAGCACAGTACGCTGTACAGTATATTAATTATTACTGTTTAACAAAGTTGATATAAGTTTTCTGTTACAAGACGTTTATTTGACATTCATGGAAGGAGCCTCCAGTGTCAGATTATATAACGGTGACTAAGTTGTACTCCATGGGAAAGCCTTCAAAATGTAATGTTTTTAATGTTTTAATCTTATTAACTTCAAGACAGAGCAAACATGAAATTTATGAGGTAACTGAGTGCTATAACGTAAGTGATAATAGAAGCTAACATGTCTTGAAGACGTCCCATGATACTGAAGTTAAATATAACATGTTAAAAAGGCATGACAAGTCATTTATTAGTAATCTTTGACGAGAAGAAGAATAAAACACTTTAGGGCATGCTGTTAGTGGAAAATAAACCAGATTTGTATTGTTAAATTTATCATAAATAAAGGACTTGTTAAACTCTTTTCATTAAGGTAAGTTACACTATATTGCCAAACATTTTGGGACAAAGCAAGCAAGGTCCATAAAGACATAAATGACTGAGTTTGGTGTGGAGGAACTTGACTGGCCTTAGTCCTGACCTCAACCCGATAGAACACCTTTGGGACGAATTAGAGTGGAGACTGTGAGCCAAGCCAAAACTGGGATGTCTGTCTTTACATGCACATGAATGTAATATGGAGTTGGCCTGCACTTTGCAGCTATAACAGCTTCAACTCTTCTGGGAAGGCTTTCCACAAGGTTTAGGAGTGTGTTTATGGGAATTTTTGACCATTCCTCTAAAAGCGCATTTGTGAGGTCAGACACTGATGTTGGACGAGAAGGTCTGGCTCGCAGTCTCCTCTCTAATTCATCCCAAAGGTGTTCTATCGGGTTGAGGTCAGGACTCTTTGCAGACCTGTCAAGTTCCTCCACACCAAACTCACTCATCCATGTCTTTATGGACCTTGCTTTGTGCACTGGTGTGCAGTCATGTTGGAACAGGAAGGGGTTCATCCCTAAACTGTTCCCACAAAGTTGGGAGCATGAAATTGTCCAAAATGTCTTGGTATGCTGAAGCATTAAGAGTTCCTTTCACTGGAACTAAAGGGCCGAGTACAACCCCTGAATTCATTGATTTGGAGTGGTGTCCCAAAACTTTTGGCAATATAGTGTAAGTAGTCTTTATTTGTCACATATACATAACTGCACAGTTAAATTCTTTCTTTCTTTCTTTCTTTCTTTGCATAGCCCATCCTTGGAGGGTTGGGGTCAGAGTGCAGGGACAGCCGTGATACAGCACCCCTGGAGCAGGGTGGGCTGGGGGCCTTGTTCAAGGGCCAGCCCGAACCCCGATCCTTTGGTCAACGACCCGGAGCCCTAACCACTTGAGCCACCACCATGGAAAAAGGTGACATGATTAAGTGATAAACCTGCATCCTTACTTCTAATTTCTGTTTCTGCAGGTGTTTGACTATTTCTAGTTTTCAGAAACTTGCATATCACTTGAGGGAAAGAAATTAAACTGTCAACTGAACAGAAAGCACATTAGTTTGCAGAGACAATTTCCACCGTCTCAGAAACACTAGTCTTTATCCAGACTCTTTGTTGGAGAGCCCAACCAATTTTAGGACTAAATAAGCATTTCTTACTCCAGATATCTTACTCCAAGTTTTTTATCCCCACAATCTGATCTATTAAAACATCATAGAAGTCCATCATGACCTGGAGCAGTGTAGAAAAGATGAAAATACGCAGAGTAACTCATTTACCTTTCATTTACGTTATTAACTAAAGAAAACACTAATTTTATTATCTTTATATTGTCTTTTTTCTGTTTTAAACACAACAGCATGAGCTCAGAAGAGCAGGAGCTAGCTACAGAAGGAAACATCCACCTGGACATATGAACTGACAGCTAGCAAGGAGGCTAACTCTGAAATGCAAAGCTGACCGCATTAGCTAGCTCACACGCTTGAAAGTATATTTTCCCCGGCTAACAAGACGATGTTTGATTGTTTTTTTTAACTTTTATCCCAAGATATCTCAGCTAATAACACGTACTCACACAAGCGAAAGCTAGCTTGCAAACTAGCCGTGCTAGCATACTACCCTCAGCAAGCTGCGCTAGCTCGCGCTTCTCTTAACGGACTGTTTACTCACTTTGCTCCGATGAAGCCCCGGGAAAAGCAGGTATAAAACGCCGGGCTCTAGTGGCTTAATGAAGAAAGAATATAACTTCGCTTGGGCTAATTCCTTCAGTGTCAGTCTGTGTTTACTTCCGTAATGGAAACGAGAAGTTGTGCGTCCATAGAAGAGCCGCAAATTAAAGGTGAAGGGACAGAAGATCCTCCTCCGCGCTCGAGACCGCATACTACCCTACTACATAGTGCGCTCACGGCTGCGGTTGCGTACTACATTCACATACTGTTTAGTATGCTAGTATGCTTCGGGGTGTAGCTACTTCAAGGAGTCAAAGAATTGGATGATGAAATGAAGTGAAATTAAACTAAATTCATTCAATTAAATAATAAATATAAATGTTGTGCCTGTATATCACATGCACTGTATATAGTTTTCTTATTAAGTTAATTATAAATGAAAGTGGTGCATACATTTCTCCTATATAGTATGTACACCGATCTGGCATAACATTATGACTACTCAGGTGACGTGAAGAACACTGATTATCTCCTCATCATGGCACGTGTTAGTGGGTGGGATATATTTTAACATATAAAATATATAACATTTTGCGATCAAAGTTGATGTGTTAGAAGCAGGGGAAATGGGCAAGCGTAAGTTTGAGCGAGTTTGACGAAGGACCAAATTATGATGCCTAGACAACTGGATCAGAGCATCTCCAAAACTGCAGCTCTTGTGGGGTGTTCCCAGTATGCAATGGTCAGTATCTATCAAAAGTGGTCCAAGGATGGATCAGTGGTGAACCGGTGACAGGGTCATGGGCGGTCAAGGCACACTGATGCACGTGGGGAGAGAAGGCTGGCCGTGTGATCCGATCCAACACATGAGCTACTGTTGCTCAAATTGTTGAAGAAGTTAATGCTGGTTCTGATAGAACGGTGTCAGAATACACAGTGCATCGCCGTTTGTTGCTTATGGGCCTGCATAGCTGCAAACCAGTCAGGGTGCCCATGCTAACCCCTGTGCGCACCAACAATGAGCACGTGAGCATCAGAACTGGACCATGGAGCAATGGTCTGATGAATCACGTTTTCTTTTACATCACGTGGATGGCCGGGTGCTATGTCTTCTAAATACGATTTGCATAGGCAATTCTATTCTTAATTTTAATATCATCAATAAAAGTGTTTCATGAATTGGTAATATGACAAGGTCATATCCCGATACTTGAGGACATTTCTATGAAACATAATATACATCACACTTTCCGTTAATGTCTAGAACACTTATGCTATTTAATACCACAAATGAAAATTCTGTAAATAAATATGTATTATTTAGATGTTATTACTCAAAAAACACATACAGTATTTGTCAAAAAAGTTATCATGACCACTGCGATATCTCATATCTTCATATCTATCATAATTGATCACAATGTTGATATTCCTTTGTTATATTGCTCAGTACTTTATCTCTAAATCTCCTGAAAGCATGTGTTGTATTTGTAAATTGATTTAAGATTTAATGAAATTCACAAATGTGGTGCTTTCAGAAACCTGCTGAAAATCATTCTTGTAGCATTTATTTATCCTTGTAGCCTTATGGTCAAAAACAAAAACTGTAAAACTGCTGTAATGTCTACCACAGCTGGACTGCTGACATACTGTATTACTGTAATATCATCTGGCTGGTTGCACTTGACTGTCTTATTATGCAATTAAAGTTATGCGCTTATGTGATTATGTTATGTGCTTCTATAAAATAACATTCTATCATCACATTCTATTATAGGAAGAAGAATACACACACGCGCACACACACACACACACACACTTCTGTAGTAATCTGTAATCCACAGGTGTCTGGTTCAAATCAGGATCATCAGAAAATCTCTCTCAGCTTCTCAAACGCTCACTTATACTGTACACAAGCATTGTTTCTCAGTAACTTTGACAGCCATTATCATGAATTATTGACCAGGACTGAAATGCTATGTCAACAACATTCTCTCCACTTTTCTGTGTGATGTGTGTTGACTTAAGACCCAGTCACTCAGTATTTCTAACATTATGCAAAAATATAGATCCAGACTCAGCCTTTTATAGAGCGATAGAAAACTCCACTCAACTTGGCACTACTAGTTTAGTTTCTGTGTAGATTGTATGGACGTTTTAGTGTGGACATCTTGAACTGTCCTGTGTGAATACATAGTCAATTCAATTTTATTTGTATTGTGCTTTAACAATGTACATGGTTTCAAAGCACCTTTACAGGAATATTATAAAATGGCATTGCTTTTGTCAATCTATTGTCGTATATTATCTTCTGGGACATTGGACATTCGATACTTTACTTTAGACACACTATATTACCAAAGGTTTTGGGACACCACTCCAGTTCAATGAATTCAGGTGTCTTTATTCAGGTATTTGGCTTGGCCGCTTAGTTCCAGTGAAAGGAACTCTTAATGCTTCATCATACCAAGACATTTTGGACAATTACATGCTCCAAACTTTGTGGGAACTGTTTGGGGATGACCCCTTCCTGTTCCAACATGACTGTACACCAGTGCACAAAGCAAGGTCCATAAAGACATGGATGAGTGAGTTTGGTGTGGAGGAACTTGACTGTCCTGCACAGAGTCCTGACATCAACCCAATAGAACACTTTTGGGATGAATTAGAGCGGAGACTGTGAGCCAGACCTTCTCGTCCAACTTCAGTGCCTGACCTCACAAATGTGCTTTTACAGGAATGGTCAAAAATTCCCATAAACACACTCCTAAACATAGTGGAAAGCCTTCCCAGAAGAGTTGAAGCTGTTATAGCTGCAAATGGATGGGCCAAATCCATATTAAACTCATGTGTATGTAAAGGCAGATGTCCCAGTTTTGGCCTGGCTCTCAGTCTCCACTCCAATTCATCCCAAAGGTGCTGAATTCAATCAGTTGGAGGGGTGACCCAAAATCTTCTGCAATATAGTGTAGATTGGACCATGCATTGGACATATCTCACTGTCTGCATGTATTGGAAAAGGATTACTATAAAAATTTATGAGGGTCATGACAGAAGCCCTAATGAAAGTGCAGGCATGGAAAACGGTTCAATAGCATTGTCACTGTGGAAGATTCACACCTTTGGACCTAATATTGTACATGTAGGGACTATGGCCAGCCCAATAAAAGCATGGACAACATTATATATTGTCCTGCTGTAATAACAGCTTACAGTTTTAATTGCTAATTTGCTTGGTCAGATCCATGAATCCTTTTTTTAATGCCAGAACGTCAAAGCTTCATCTGTTGGAGCTTTAAGCAAAGCTGTGAACTTCTCCAGGGACTTCAGCTGACTAACAAGGAAGAAATGAATTCATTCTACTGTACACGTACATGTGAAAATATAACCAATGTTGTTGTTGCTGTAATGAGCGCTCCTCTTGGTTTAGTCTCATGTCTCGCCACATTAACCTTGCAATTTCTAGACCATGACATTGTGGTTTCAGTTTGCATTACAGAGTCTTCTGAAGGGGAATATCCACTAACTTTGATTCTGACTCAGAAAAAAAAATCAGTATAACATCACTGGCGGGAATTACCTACTGGTGGGAGTCAAAATGCTGGGTAATTTCTCACCACTCAATTGGAACTAATTGAGCACCATTGACTGAAATCCCTCCAGTGACAGGATGGCAGTCTGTTTTTTTTATTATATCTATAGACAATTTGCTGACCTGGATGAATGAAAACCTTCAGAAATGTATCATACTCCTATCAGCACATTGCAGACTAGAGCAGATCGTGCATATTCATAGATTACCAAAAGTGAGACTGGGAAGCAGAAAATAGCAGTTATCTCTGTCCTTTAATAGGCATTTGGCTCTGCACTGAGATGTAATTTACAGGCTGGTGTTATCACACACTCGGAGTAAAATTAGGGTCTCTTCAGCACATTTGTTTGCCCATTAACTAAGTACAGAAACAAGATCCTCCTACATCGAAGCATGCTTTTCTGTACTTCTGAAACATCTCCATAACAAGTGCTGAGTTGAAGAGACCCAGTGGACTTGGACGGGTGAAATTATAGAGCTTTGAATCTGATTTGAATATACGCCTAGATTTGGTACTATTTCACTTCAGAAAGACAATTGGGCAGGTTTGGAGAGAGGAAAATGATCCGGATCAGACTGACATCTGTGTGGATCAACACAAATATGTTATTCTGAATGAACAGATATTAAAGGGAGGAGAAAGGTTCACAAGGGATCAGGTTGAAAGCAGATGTGTGAAGGAACTGTAAAAGCCAGATTCCACGACACTACTGCATTCATTTTAGTTATGGAAAAAACTTCGAATGCAGATATTGATATTTGAAGCTCCTAACAGGTACAGATATAGATATATTGGCATTGTGTTACACCCCTAGAACTGAAGCTGGAGCTGAAGAAAACCACACTGACAATCATACACTTTGTTCCGTGATCTAAGATTTTCACAGTCTTATCTAATGAAGCACAGCTGATTAGCACTACACCAGATCTGTGTCTGTCTCATCACACTGACAACAAAACACTCTGGCAAACTGCAAGTAGGTGCAAATGTGGTGTGCATCACCCACCCGAAGGTTTGCAAGTACACGCTATGACTAGCTTGGTTAAGAAGGTCTTCACTGCGCAGTAACGATTGCAGTGAAACCAGGAACTATGCCGTCGCACACGGTTGAATCATGGAAAACTACAATAGCCCTCAAGTTACATGTTCCACGCGACCTGAAATGTGCAGGTATGTGGGTGTGCGTGTTTGCAGAAGTGAACAAGTAGTGCAGGTTTGAGAGTCCACTTATCTCACTTGGACTCTGACACTGAGCACACACCCTTGATTTATACTGAAAGCCTTATTTTTTTTGTCCCTGTCATCACCTTGTTGATCACCTAAAGGTAAAGCACTGTACACATTATTACAAAAGCAACACCACGTAATGTGCCACATACTGTCCGTATTTCCTTTGGTGTAAAACTTAACTGAAATAAAACAAACGTTCCTCGTGTAAGCGTACGTGTTTTCGCAACCCAAGGTGCCCAGGTAGTAGTAGTCAGGTGTGGAATAGGTGCAGAGGAGTGTCTAATTACAACAACTCTGTATAATAGATGAAGTCTTGCTTTGTTCGCGTTTTACTACGATGAATATTTCATGTGGACTAAGTGAGGTATGTTGTCTGCTTTCCCTGTTGGGCAACCACGCCTGCCAGGTGCTGCTTTTAGTTGTAGTGCATTCCTGAATCCTGACTTTAAGGTGTGGCCATGCGAAAGGGTTGCATCATGGAAAGTTCAGGAGACAAGGCAGGGTTGTACTTTTCTATTTGCCTGTCTATTATGGGCTTGAGCTTGTCTGAAAAAGTGTGAGAAAAAGACCAGCGTGAGAAGGCGTGAGACAATGAGAATGGTTATCTTTTCTAAATCTTTAATTTAGCTTATCAGTCAATCTCGCTGCTCATAGTGTGTCCATGCCAGAAACCTTCAGAGTCAGACACGGCCTCTCGTTTTTATTACTGTCGTCGGCTTGTATCTCCTCTTCGATTTCCACATCAACGGTGGAAATGACGGTGGCGTATTTTCATCTCCGTGAGTGTCAATGACTCAGATGCAAAGTAGCCAAAGTATCAGCCTTGTATGCAGCCTCCTGTTGTTAGGCAAGGGCCTCATGGGCTGAGCAACAGGTGTGAGGCAGAAACGGCGTGACTGTTTTAGTAACAGTAAACACCCAGAGCACAGTGAAAGCTGCACCTCTCATTAATGGTAATATGTATTTATATATTCCATATCCAACAGCTGTGTGTGAGGAAAACATCAGAAAAGACATCACCCTATTTGTTTAACATCAGGGTGACTTCAATTCAATTTAACAAGTGATTCATATTTGTCATTCAGATATAACCCCGAGATAATTCAAGGGTTAGGCCATATTAATGGCTTCCTGTGGTGAAATGGCATCATTTTGTTGCACTACAGAGCCAGGGCAATAAAAAGCCTTAAGACTTTATTAGCTATGCCTTGGTCTACTGCACACAAGGATGACGAAGTCCCGAACAGTCCATTCTCACTCTCAGCTCATTTCATTTGCTCATTTTGCTCGTTGTGAATTGTGTATTGATTACCTGAAAATAAAATGATTCCCTTTGCAACAGCATGAGTTTTCATGTGTGCTATTTATCGATTTTTACATTTAAAAAAAAGGGAAGACACAGAAGAACAAATTGCATAATTCTGATGCAGTTTTATTAACAGCATAATTGGACTGCATGAGAAAGCAGTCTGTAGCTGCAAACACCACACGTTATCTCTAGTGGGCTTATAAATCCATAGAGACAGAAATGTAATAAAAGATAGACTAAGCATAAATCAGTCTATACAGTAGTATTGTTTTTCTAAATGAGAATATAAAAGAAACATTGTATGTATGACATGCGATGATCTACAAGATACTAGACACTGAAGGTTTAAATAATATGTCTCAATGATAGTGTGTTTGCCCCCAATGAATACTGAATACACTAGAAACTAAATCCAACACCCATCTATCTGGGGATGACCAGTTCCACAGTGGCCTGCATCGTGGTCCATGACTCTTCCAACTGATTTGCATTTAAATTGCATCACCCCTGCACTGCAGCACATTGCAACCGGGAGACGATGAGACCTGGACAGCTGGGGCAAGACAAGCAATGAGAGACACTTGAGTTACACCCAGAAAGCTTCTCATTTCCCACCTGAACCCACTTTTTCAAGCTACAAGGGTGTGGATCTACAATTGTTCACAAGCAACATTTCTGGTCTGTACCTAATGAAGGACGCACTGGAAAAAGAAAGATGATCACAACTGATAACAGTGGGTGTGAGACATTGGACGTGATATCAGTGCATTAGTCCAACAGTCCAAGGGAGCATACACAAACACATACCTAGGTACAATCTATCAAAGCTACTCCAAGTAAATGCATGTTTTTGTCAATTGAGAGGAAACCAAAGAACCTAAAGACATCGGAGAACATCCAATACTCTGCACAGACATTAACCAAAGGTTACTGCTCAGGATCGAACCCTGTCCTTGAAAGTGTAAGTTAAAAACACAGTTATATGTATGTACACTATCTTATCTCCATCTGACACTGTATCTCAGTTTACCTGAAGTGTTTGAGTATTCAGATTTCTCTTCTTCAGTTTTGCACTGGCAAAGATTTGCTAACTTGGTTAACAAGTAATACAAGTCTCATAGCTCTGGTACAAAACAGAAAAATAAAAACTCCCAAGCAAGGGTAAATTAGATCTCCCCCTCCCAACCATTTCTTTAATGAGTGTAGTGCCTTGAGCACAGTTTAGAAGATATTCCTCGGTAGCCTATTCTTCACTTCAGTCATTAGTCATGCTAGAGAAGGACTCATTAACTGGTCGAGATACACTAATGAATCATCATATTGATAAACTGTAAGCACAGGCTCAATATTTTACATTAGACTGTTGTGCATGTGTGAGGAGAATGAAGCAAGTGGTTTGTCTGATCAATCAAATCAAACAGCGACTTCCCCACAGAGCGGATTGAACGATGATCTAATAGTAGAAAAGTAATAATATGATGGAAAAGACAGAAGTGCTGCCAAGAGAAAAGGACAGCAGTGCCTCAGCGTGACATGACTCCTGCCTATTGAGATATACACTATATTGCCAAATATTTTGGGATGCCTGCCTTCACATGCACATGAATGCAATATGGAGTTAACCCGCCCTTTGCAGCTATAACAGCTTCAACTCTTCTGGGAAACCTTTCCACAAGGTTTAGGAGTGGGTTTATGGGATTTTTTGACCATTCCTCTAGAAGCGCATTTGTGAGGTCAGGCACTGATGTTGGACGAGAACTTCTGGCTCACAGTCTCCGCTCTAATTCATCCCAAAGGTGTTCTATCAGGTTGAGGATCAGGACACCATGTAGGACAGTCATGTTCCTCCACACCAAACTCGCTCATCCATGTCCTTGCTTTGTGCACTGGTGTACAGTCATGTTGGAACAGGAAGGGGTTCATCCCCAAACTGTTCCCACAAAGTTTGGAGCATGAAATTGTCCAAAATGTCTTGGTATACTGAAGTTCCTTTCACTGGAACTAAGGGGCCGAGCCCAACCCCTGAAAAACAACACCTAAATTCAATGATTTGGAGGGGTGTCCCAAAAGTTTTGGCAATATAGTGTAGGTATAAATGTTTCTAATATTTAAAATGTGTCAATATTACATGACATCATGAAAAATAATTTAGATATTTTAAAATGTCATACGATAATGAAGATTGATTTCAGTAAACAATACAGGAGTTCTTTTCCCTCAGTGCCTTCACTTGCTTGCAGGACTTCCCTCTGATTACAGACATGACGAGCGTCCCGCGCGCTCTGATTGGCTGAACGGTCCTTAAGCACCGCCCATTTGAAGTTGTCAAACTGAGGCATGCGCCGGTCTAGGCGTCTTTTCATTGGATGAAAAACACACAGTGCCCGCGCTCGGGTAACTACCCTGACCAATCAAATCGTTACTTTCCATACTTCACTTTGAACGTTGAAAAAAAAAACGGCTATGAATTTAAAAAGACTAAGCGACGGTTTTTTGTTGTTATGGTAACGCATAGGCTCAATGCGGAAGGAGAAAATCTGTAGTTTATTCCGCATTTCTGTAATAAAATTATCTTTCCGCTCTCTCTCTCTCTCTCTCTCTCTCCCTCTCTGTGTGTGTGTGTGTGTAGCAGCCCAGCCCAAGCAGCCCGCCTTATTCCCCCTCCCTCCCTCTCTTCCCTCTCTGGTCTCCCTCAGTTCACCCCGCAGCAGTTGCCGTCCGGCTCCAAGGTTTCTCTTTCAGACATGGCCGCGAAAGTGTGCAGACTCCTGCTGTCCCGGAGCAGCGTCGCCGTAGCTTCTCCTTTTCCCGTGCTTGGTGTCTCCTCACATCGGCAACACCAGCACACAGGAACGGTAAGGAAGGAGTGTGTGGACGTAACGAGAGGAAAAAAAAAGAACCGGGAGGGAGTGGGATAAGGACGGAAGGAAGGGATATATATATGAGGGGTGGATTCTTCTGGTACAGTACCGTCCTGATGATAAGGAAGTAGCGAGCTAACGACTTATACGAGTGTTGTTTTTTTTGTTGTTTGTTGACGCTAGCGGTGGTGTTTATTTCATATGTATATTTTTTTTGTACGCAGTATTCAGTTGTGACATTGCAAATATTGGCTCGTGAGCTCGGTGTGTTTCGGCGTGTACTGTACTACATACAGCGACGAGCTTTACGCTAACGCAGATGCTGTACATTTCCATTCTTATCACGTTTCCGTGTTAACACAACAGTAAAGTCAGTTATGATGAACAGACCACCGGTCCGTTTCCGGTATAACCTTGAATGCAACAGTGTCAGGGTGCAGTGGCTCTCAACTTTATTTGGTGAATGGACGAAGGGCACACATGCACATATATGCACGCGCGCACACATCATCTGTGCACACACACATATATATATGTCCAACAGTGTTGGTGAGGACCTTCCACTGAAATAATAATAATTATTAAATTAAATGCCTACACGTAAAAATCATCTAACCCTAACATTTAGTAAACACAATGAATCCTTTTGGCTATTTAGTTTGTTCTGCACAAGGCAGTTTTCATTATAAGGACCAGGCAAATGTCCCCCAGAAGGTCCTTGTGTGGACATGTGGTCCCCAAAAACACGCATGCTGACATTCCCCAGCTTCGGTCAGGTTTTGTCTAGAATGCTGCCTCGTAGTATAGATCGATTACGTGGCAGTGATTTGTTTAACCTGTTAATCGGGTAAGGTGAGCAGTGTGTTTCCTGTGCCTCTGCAGTGTGTGTGTGTATGAGAGAGAGCGTGTGTGAGTGGTGAGATGGTGCCGCAGAACTCTTCAGTGACCCTCAAGCAATCCATTTCTCTCTCCCTCTCTCTCACTCTCATATTCTCTCACACACTCACTGCGCCCTCCCTTCCCCCTCCCCCTCGACTTGTATTCGTTCTCCTACAGAACTGACACATGATTGACTCTGTTCCGGGTTTCCCTTTATGGCTTCCTGGGTTTTCCCGTTTGGAGTGGATTTCCGTTTCTGAACTTGTGCTTTGCTTGATCCTTGCGAAAGCACGAGGCACACTAACTGGCCCAGTTTGTTTAAGCATGAATATCCACCAAATATCCTTGCTGTGGTTTTTTTTTTTTTTTTTTTTTTCTTTTTCCCCTGACACCATATCTCATCTCTCCACTACTTGGAACGAACCCCAGTTTGACCATGAATCCATCTGTAGCTTCATATATCAAAGCTTTTATTTCACGTCACACGTGTGGTATTTTTGGCCCTGTCTGCCTTTGCAGGGGTTTCTCATAAGGGGAGGTGACGCAAAGCTTTACAGGAGCCTGGAAGCATATGACCGCGCAGTGACAGCGGGGCTAGGCAAAAGAAAAGAGCAATAAAGAGTTATAATGATGGTCGTCCATAGCGGCGACTCTTGTGACAGAGTAGTACTCACCTGGCAGATGACACGTTTGTTCTCAGGTGGGCTAATCCAGTCCAAAAGGCTTTAATTCACACATCCTTATCTGCAGAAGCACCAAGGGAAATATGACAGAGCACTCAAATTCCCCAGTACTTAGGGCTCTGATCCTGCTCTTGACACTCATATTAGGCCTCAGAGATAGACACTTAACCTGCTCTACCTCTGTTATTTATGCAGCTGCCCTATAAAGGTGCCCCCATTTGGGGGGAAAAAAGGCTGGCGAGTGACTCAGAAAAGCAACCTGCCATAAATCATGATGTGGGTGTGGGCTCGGCACAGTTCTATCCATTATACTGGGGCAGCGTCTTGATGTAATTCAGTTCCTCCTCTCCACCTTTCAGCTTGATCAATTAAGAACAAGCCTGAAGTTTTCTGTTTATGCACGTGAAGGAACCAGACAGGCACGCTCATCCCCGACAACCTTACGACGCATTAATCCAATCAGGATTAGAATAAGTTAATTAACCCCTGCTACTCGGATTGACTGGGAAGCTCTGGATTAACGCTAGAAAGAAAGCAGCAGTGCTGCACCGTGGAAGAACAGCACTGAACACATCATCCTTGATCTGCTTGCAAGTGACACATTGATTTCATGTAGCCTTCATGGTGCGTCTTGACATTTCGAGCCATGGACTGAAAGGCTGCCTTTGTCAGTGGCAATGATGAATGGATCAGGTACTTACATAAATACTTACCGATATTACATATTTAGTGTAGATCAGGAGATCCAGTGCCCACTGGATTTTAACCCAGTCTGGTCTTTTTCTGTTCCGCCTTCAAAGTTTCCATGCTGTGTGCTCTGAGATTCTTTTCTGTTCATAATGCTTGTAAAGAGTAGCTATTCCAGTTACCTTAGCCTGTCAGTCAGCCAAAACCAGTCTGGTCATTCTCCTCTGATCTCTGTTGTCTCACTAAAGGTGTTTAAGCCTTTAGAGATTATTGTATATGAAAATGTCAGGAGGTCATGGCACGTACAAGCATGCTAATAGTTGTAATTCTAATGCTCAATGTGTGAACAGTAACTGAAGCGCTTTATTCGAATAATGATTCCCTGATTAGATAATTGCATGAATGAGCAGTTTTGCATATGTTCCTATTAAATTGGCCTCTGTGTGTGTCTTCCAGTGCTTGTGGTAGTGTGCCCTGATTTTTATTATCCCTTAACTCTGTACACAGATTGCACTCCCTAGCTTTATTATACTGGACTTTGAAATGTGAAGGCTCTAATCAGCTCATGGTATCCTCTGTTATGGGAGATTCGACGTGCCTGGTTTATAACTCTCTGTAGGGCTTTTATTATTATTATTATTTTCAATTTTTCTTTTGCTTCGTATTTCCTCCCGCTATATGCTCCACATGGGTAATAACCGAGGTGCCCCAGGTAAAATGTGCTTACAAGCGTTCTTAGCCAGCTGAATAAATGCTGATAGCCGAGCTTAAAAATCATTGACCCCGCCTTTTATATAGAGCAAAACCGATCAGGTTCCAGGGCGTAAGTCGGAGCACATTCGGTAATATCCGATAAGGTTCTCGTTCTATTGTTGCAGCCGCCAACAAAATACATGATTTAAAGGACGGACTCCGGTCTCCGTGGAGCTCAGACCTCTGTAAACTGGAGAGAAAATAAATGATGTCCAACCAGCACAACTCACTCGACTGAGCTCGTCCTCTCACACTGGCTATCAGGTGCCGCATTTACACAGAGCGTTATCTAAACACCAAGACTTCTTCTACGGTCTTATTCCGATTGGATTTGTTTGTCAGCGGGACGTCTGTAATAAATATAAATATCCCTGAGGTCATCTCCTTTGTGATAAAACCCTCGTATCCGGACACAAAATAAAACCATCACAGCAGGGGTGAGTTTCTAGCTGATCAGAGAAGTGTATCGAGGACTGAAACAATCAGGCGCCTTTCTGAGGACGACGGAGAAAAACACTGAAATAGCTGACCGGGAAGGAGATAATATCAGAGTAGCCCCTCTAAAATAAGATATTACCCCATGACATCATGCAGATTTGCATGACTGAATATGGCTTTTGTGGTACTAAATGAAATAACAGGAACTTCCGTGTTCTTACTACAGGCATGTTTGTGAGTGTATATCAGCAGTGATTGTCTGTGAGATAAACCAAACGTAATTCATTCTTTCTTTCGTCTTTAGTAAGCCTTTTTTTTTTGTCCTGGTCTGGCCCATGAAGCATAACTCGGGGACACACAGGGAACGGGATGCCAGTTCATGGCAGTGTACCATACGCACACACACTAACACGTCCACGCATTAGGAGTTGGAAAATAATCAACAATGAGGAGGTGTGATTCAACGAACTCTGATTATTTTTCTAATAATGTTATATATTTCTGCTATACAAGTCCCTGTTACCGTGGAAACTGTAATGCATTCGAACAAACCCATTAATATACACCTGTGAATGCAGCACACCCTTTGACCAATCAGGAAAGAGAATTGAACAGTATGATTATGTATAATTATGATGTACGAGTTGACTAGTTTTATAACGTTGTTCTATATTAAATTTAATGCCGTGAAAGAAATGATAACATCTACATAACCTTTTTTTTTTTAGTCCCGACTTCTCATTTAGGCAGCGGGTGGATGTGTACCATCTGGACTGTAAACTCTGAAACAGTGAGGAACTTTACTGAGGAAAGCGTTCACTTACTGTAATCTCAGCCTCACGGGTTCAGCAGGATTTCCCAGCTTCTTTTCATTCATGAATATTAATGATGTTAATAAAATGATTATTTGTCCATGACCTTTAATTAGATTGGCAGTAAGATTTGCCGAGATATTGAAGCTGGCTGAACCTTTCGGCGGTACAATTTTGCAGTGCATAAGAGGCCTGAGACCTCGGCTTCATTAGATGGGGATTTTTCCATGCGGAAATCATCCTCAAGTAACTTATTAATTAGCTGTTTGTCAAAAGTTGCTTGAATTGGGTTTAAGATTTTGGTGTGTGTGTGTGTGTGGAGATTATTTGGAGAAGTGATGCCGAGTGGCCAAGGATGTGCTTTCTGTGATGAAGGTTAAAAAAAAACAAAAACAAGTCATCATTCAGCTCCCAATATGCTTTAATCACCAAAAGTATGTGGACACCTGACCCTCACTCCCATATATCATTGCCACAATGTTTGAAGCGCACACTTGTCTAGAAAGTTCCCTAAGAGGTCCATACCTGTTCCAGCCTGATGCTGCATCCATACATAAAGCCAGCTCCATTAACCCATGGTTTGCTGAGGTTGCAGTGGAATAATTCAGATGTCCTGCATAGAGCCTTGAGCTCAACCCCACTGAACATGTGATCTCACTAATGCTCTTGTAGCTGAATGGAAACAAATCCCCACAGCTACATTCCAACTACTAGTAAAAGCCTTCCAAGAAGAGTGGAGCTTATTATAAGTCTGGAAGGTGTCCATAAACCTTTGGACATGTTGTGTATGTAAGTGAGCTAGAATGTAAAAATTATGATATTCCTCGGTTTTCCATTCACTCTGTTCAGTGTAGAGGAATCAGGCTTTCAGCTAAAATCAGGCTTTCAGCTGTGTGTGTGTGTGTGTTTATGATGACCTCCGATCCAGGCTGTGTTCCCAGCACACCCCCTGTGTTCCAGGTATATCCACCTTGACCCCGATGCAGGAAGATGAGTGAATTATTTAATGCTGCCATTTTTTTTAAAAATAGTGCACATTTCTTCTTTCCCAGAAAATATTTAAATAGCAGTATAGTTGCTGACTAATGTGTAACATTTTGTAGGACAGAGCAGGTAGGGTTATGATGATCACCTCCAGCGTAATCGAGCTAAGTGAAAGCTCATCGCTCTGGGCGGCGTGCCTCTCGCTGAAGCTCTTTCGCTTTTAATGGAGACCAGCGCCTGCAAAAGCCTTGATGGATCTCTTAAAATGTCCTGTCAGTTCCCTCTCTCATCCGATGATGCTAATGTGGCCGGCGTGTGTCGGGCTGCACGGTGTAGATATGCCACTGGATTGCACTTGATGAGAAAACAACCATTCTCCCTTAGCGACTGAAGATCTAAATAGGCTTGCTAATTTCGTCCCTGACAGGAAGGTTACCTAGCTCGTCTCTGCGTTAAATGAGTTTGAGATGATAGCTGACTGGAATTGTGGCCTGCTGATTGAGTATGTGGGTGAGCGTGTTGCATGATTGCATGCTTGTAAGCCGGTCTGTTTGCCCCGTGTTCAGCGTCGCGCGTTCGCTCGTGTGATCATGTGTCTGTGACACTGCAGCGATCGATCGCTTCAGGCTTGTCCTTGTGTACCGAGAACCAGACCATCTCTGCGTGACGAGCCCACGTGCTGTTCAAGGAAAATCATCCACGCCGGAGCTGAGAAATGATAACGCATTAACGAGCACATTAATATACGAGAGCGTTAATATAAACAAATTATAGCTGGGACGATCGTCAGTGCTGCTGCTCTAGAAAATGAATTAAATTAAAGTTTTAACCACCTGTATGGGGAATCTGTAATGATGAGCAATGGATTCTTCCTGGGATATTGACTTGTTTTGACTTTCCTCACACGTAACTGCTTCCTGGAGCTTCCGTGTTTTTCCATTCATAACATTAACATACACAAAATATTGCTTGTGTATTAGCGAAACAAGCTGCACTTCCACTACAACAGGTTTAACACCAAACACCATTGTGTTATGTGTGTGGATGTAGGTGTGTCGCTCTTACAGCTAATGTCCAGCATTTGGGTTTTGTGCTTAGGGGACAACTTAAGTGCATGGCATCTCGAATATAAAACACTCAGCACCTGTTCCTGTTTTTAAAGTGATATTGTGCAGCATACACATGACACTTAACACGTACATGACTTCCAGAGAGGGAAGCAATAAGGAGAAATGCAGCATGAGGAAATTTTGTGTTCGATATTACTCAAAGTGCTCGTGTTTGCTCAGACTCACGCTGTGCACACAATCTAAATGACTTTCTCTCAAGCATGACCAGAGCCACCTCCCAGCTCAAGGGTCATCGCTTTAGTGATGAGCTCTATGGAGTTTCACATGTTCTCTGCATGTCAGTGGAGTCATCTCGTGTCCCAGGAACATGCTGCTAGGCTGGATTGGCTAGGCTTGGTGTGAATGAGTGTGTGAATGTGTGTGTGTGTCTCATCCAGAGCGTGTCCCTGCCTCATGCTCACTGCTAAACTAGTTTCTTTCTAACCATTGCTCACAAATCTAGTTTTCATGCCACAGGGATGGAAGTGCCATTGTGATGTACACAGGGACGCTCTGCACTATACACACACACACCTCGTTTTAATACACAGTTCCTGTAGTGCACATTGCTCTTAAGTTGAAGTACTCCACATGTACCTGTACTATGAAACCAGTCCTTTTGTTTAGATTATATTGTTCTGCATTTTAAACTTGGTTTTGTTTTGGAGACAATAAACATGGGCCAGTTTTTCCTGTCTGCATCTACACTGATCAGGCATAACATTATGACCACTCATGTGAAGTGATCATCTCCTCACCATGGCATCTGTTAGTGGGTGGGATATATTAGGCAGCAAGTGAACATTTTGTCCTCAGGGTTTATGAGTTAGAAGCAGGAAAAATGGGCAAGCGTAAGGATTTGAGAAAGTTTGACAAGGACCAAATTGTGATGGCGGATAGACGAGTGGATCAGAGCACCTCCAAAACTGCAGCTCTTGTGGGGTGTTCGCGGTCTGCAGTGGTCAGTATCTATCAAAAGTGGTCAGAGGAAGGAACAGTGGTGAACCGGCGACAGGGTCATGGGCGGCCAAGGCTCAATGTTGCACGAGCGAACGCTGGCCCATGTGATCCGATCTAACAGATGAGCTACTCAAATTGCTAAAGACATTAATGCTGGTTCTGATAGAAAGGTGTCAGAATACACCGTGCATGACGGGTCAGGGCTGTTTTGGCAGCGAAAGGGGGACCGACACAATATTAGGCAGGTGGTCATGATATTGTCTGGTCAGTGTATGAATGCATGTTTGTTGCCTGGGATTATCAGTGCCAGGTTACTGGGCAATCTGCAGTCTGACATCAAACTAAAATCCCTGAGAGACAAAACCAGCATCCCATGCACAACTCGTCCAAGCCAAACAGTGAGCCAGTCGGTGTCTTGACATCTGTGTTTGCGTTGGAATTAGTTGCCAGAACAACTGTACGAGAGAAAGCTGGCATGTATTTGAGCATTCGAGCTGGCTCTATGGATACCTGCCTAACATCGCTTGTGCTTTGTGTAAACCTGATTACCTGCTCTAGCCTTACCACCAGCAAATATCCCCCGCATGTGTGGTGCAGTGTCCCCCCCTTGGTTTTGCCACCACACTCTCTCTCTCTGTGTGTGTGGAGGTGTGTGTGTGTGTGTGTGTGTGTGGAGGTGTGTGTGTGGGTGACCTGAAAGTCCCAAGGACGCAGCCAGCCTGTCTCGTTCCATTTGCCCTGCTTAGCCAGACATTCACTCCCCCTGTGAAGCTACAGATTCAGGAAGAGAGGATACTCTCACACACTTAACGCCTGTATCCCAGCAGAAAATCAATATAATTACTCGCTCATCATCTAACACGAGTGGAGAGGTACTGAAATTGAAGGGGAAAGACGATTTTTATTATTATTTTATTATAATTTTTTTCCACACTTTCTCTCAGATAAGACAGGGCTAGAACCGTGGTGCAGTGACAGTGGTGTCGGACTGTCCAAACCACTCCTAGCTCTCCTTAACAACATCTTGTTTATGTATCACGTGAGAAACGGACGCACTTCACCTTACGTCATTTTTTTTTTTTTAATGTGGTTATGCTCACCATTGTGTTTCTTTTGTTATTGTAACTTGAACCTTCTGCCTTACCGTTGTTAGGGAGATGTTGCCAAGGTGTATTACAGAAAATCAGTCCAGCATGATAAAAGTTATATTTATTATTGAGCTCTTATAGCAGGTAGGCTGTGTGAATTGTAATGATTTCAGCCACAAAAAAAAGAAGCTATAAATAATGTCAGCTTAAGGTTTTGTTTGTGGGGGGAAAAAAAAAAAAAAAGCTGGAATATTAATGCACACCTTTTAGTATTTAGTCTATTACTCCGAATCAGAATCATTTCATTCGCCAAATACATAAACAAATACACCGATCAGGCATAACATTATGACCACCTGTCTAACATTGTGTTGGTCCCCCTTTTGCTGCCAAAAAAGCCCTGACCGGTTATGCACTGTGTATTCTGACACCTTCTTCTAACACATCAGAACCAGCATTAACTTCTTCAGCAATTTGAGCAACAGTAGCTCGTCTGTTGTATCGGATCACACGGGCCAGCCTTCGCTCCTCACAACAATGCATCAATGAGCCTTGACCCTGTCTCCAGTTCACCACTGTTCCTTCCTCGGACCACTTTTGATAGAGACTGACCACTGCAGACCGGGAACACCCCACAAGAGCTGCAGTTTCGGAGATGCTCTGATACAGTCGTCTAGCCATCACAATTTGGCCCTTCATCAAACTCCCTCAAATCCTTACACTTGTTCATTTTTTTTTTTTGTAGATTCAGGATTCAAGTGTTTATTGTTGTACGTACAGGAAACAGTCTGTTACACAATACAGTGAGCCACTTATTCTGAGTCTCTGACTCCTCCAGCAACCTCAGACATAATTTAAACAGGAGATGAAGAAAGTGCAAGTGGGAAAAAAGACATACATTTGCAAGGAAAAGTGTAAACATTATGTGTACAGTTATTCACCTTTATAGTGCACCTTAAGTGAAATCTGTGGAGGTAGGAGCAGCTGAATGAAGTTGTCTTGTATATGTTTTAAAAATAGTAATATTTGTGAACATTATTGTTGTTATTATCATTTATAATCCTGCAGTTCACCAAGTACAGCTCTTCCTGTTTAATCATGGCTGCCCTAAGCGGTGGCTTAAACATCATACACTAGACCGTGATTGAAGCCGAGTGTCATGGATCAAGCTCAGATTAGCGCTCGCTGTTATCCAGACTCATGTATACATGACGTCTGTGAAGCAGAACGCTAATATGCTCTATCAGCATCGACGGGACTTGATTAGCGCGATTCGTCGCTCACCTTGTGTTCCATGCCAAGAAAAGGCCAACCCGGCTTCACAGCTCATCTGAAATCCGCCCTGAGGGGTGGATTTCTATGTGTGTGTGTGTGTGTGTGTTTGTGTGATCCAAGTCTGCTGTGTGATTCTGTTTGGGGCACAGGAAGAGATATTAAGAGATAAGGAAAAAGGGAGAGCGAGTGTGATGGAGAAAGTTCTAGAGGTTCCTGTGGGGGTGTAACTGGTGCGTACACAGAAGTACAGAAAAACGATTTTTTACAACTCAACAAATGCTCTCCAGGCTTAGGAGCTACCGAAGAACTCGAGTAGAGCTGTGTCTGGTGACAGTAAAAACATATCTGCCACATTTATTCATTTTACGCCTCTCCAGCCGTTTAAATCGTAGCATCAGTGAGAAGGTTCTAGAAACACAGCTCTCAGTAAGCATCCTATGGTCTCAAGTAGCTTCATTTCAACCTGCATAATAAGATACACTGTAGAAAATAATAATAAGGAGAACACATCGTCTTTAAACATCTTTACATTTGAAGAAAAATAAAAACAGAAGATATGACAAAGTATAAAAAGAACTCTGCTGTGGTTTTTTTGTTATTTTATGCGAGAGTCTTGAAAGTATTTTTTTTTTTAATAATCAAGGGCAGCCTGAGCTCGCAGAGAAGCTCGCGGAGAAGTATGAGCTGAGCATGATCGATAAAAATGAGTGCGAGGTGCCGTGACTTGTGTATTTATTCACACAAAGGTATTCGTGAGAGTCGAGCAGGTCAGTTCTGCAAGCACTGAGCACTACACACACACACACTCTTTCTGCTGTCTACAGTTCTTTTGCAAGTCAGGTCTGTTAAAGTCTGAGAGCCATGAGAGGCATTACACAATAAGATATAGTCTTATTGTGTAAAAAAAAAAAAAAGTAAGACTAACTGAGAATGTGTGTTTCTTTATGGTAAATAAATAAATGAATAAATCATGGCCTTCTAAGTGAAATCTACATCAGCACCCAGCTCCCTGGCCTCCACTCCATTTCACCACAGCTATTTTCCACACAGTTAGCTGAATCAGATGATTGTGTTACCGGTAAAGAAGTGGAACAACTTCTCTCTGTTTGTGTCTCTGTTTTTTATCCCCCTCTCTGTGTTTCAGTGCTCTGGAATGTAGATGTATGATAGATAGATTTCAGCACAGTGAAGCCCTTAGACTGTAGTAATGTTAATCCTTGAATAGAACAGAAGTAGTTTATTTTCTTTAATAGGGTGTGATGTGCACAGGAAAAAAAAAATTCCAAGATTTAATCTCCTGCCCTGCTTGTGTTATTTTTAATCAGAAAAGCGAGCATGCTGACATTCCTCGCTGATGAGAAAGTGCTGGTGGGATTGGTATCACTGGCAGCTTGCTTCTATTATGTTATAGAACACTCCCAGGAAGCACAGTGTAGGATAAGAGTGCATACGAACTCCATACAAGGAACAGAAGTAGTACAAGATCACAATTCTGGAAGTTCTACCCAACTTTTTTTCTGCCCACTTGTGACGCTCACCATTACACCGATCAGGATCTCCTAATCATGGCACCTGTTAGTGGGTGGGATATATTAGGCAGCAAGTGAACATTTTGTCCTCAAAGTCGATGTGTTGGAAGCATGATGGCTAGACGACTGGATCAGAGCATCTCCAGAACTGCAGCTCTTGTGGGGTGTTCCCGGTCTGCAGTGGTCAGTATCTATCAAAAGTGGTCCAAGGAAGGAACAGTGGTGAACCGGCGACAGGGTCATGGGCGGCCAAGGCTCACTGATGCACGTGGGGAGAGGAGGCTGGCCCGTGTGATCCGATCCAACAGACGAGGTACTGTTGCTCAAATTGCTGAAGAAGTTAACGTTCTGATAGAATAATGTCAGAATACACAGTGCGTGACGGGTCAGGGATGCTTTGGCAGCAAAAGAAGGACCAACACAATATTAGGCGGGTGGTCATAATCTTATGCATGATCTGTGTAACTCTTCCTGTTCTATTCTGGATGAGCTGGTGACACCTCGTTCAGCTCTCGAGCTGCGAACACAACCTCCTCCTCCTTCCTCATTCCACACCACGGCTCTCCATTTCTGTAATTACTATGAGGATCAGATTTCAGTCGACACATGCGGCCTTCAGTCTGCTGCAGTGTTCAGTCCCTCTGTTCACCCTCTCAGCTGCCAAACTGCTCTTAGCTGTCGAGTAAGAAGCAGTGTCACTGCAGTAACCCAGAGAGAAAAAATAAAATGGAGTGTGTGTCTGTGTGTGTGTGAGAGGTTGCTTTAGGGTGGGGCTTGACGTGACAGCAGCTTTGTGGTGCCTGGGCGGCTGCAGGGTTAACAAGCAACGGTTTGTTGTTTTTCTGGGTGGGTCTTGTGGGGGAAGGAGGCTACTCCATGAGAGAATTTTGCACCATGTCTGTGTGTCAGAATGTCAGCGGAACAGGAAGTATGCTGCCTGGCTCCTTCTGTGAGCTGTCAGGGAGATACAAGTTCAGCATCACACACACATATACATACACACACACAGACCATTCATTCTCACACACTTTGTGCTTCAGCTTGTCAAACTGTCACTGATGCTATAGGGATGGTAGTATGAAGCGATACAGTCAATTCTACCATACAGGAAAGCCCTGAAACATGAAATATGTTTAGATTTAAATATTCATGATGTTCATAATGATTTGTTGGCTGATTTTGTGCTTCCTTTGAGAAGACATGAGGACATTACTAGTAGTGGAGGCAGCAAACACCTTACACTGTACAGCAAACACTGTACTTGAAGTTCCGGCATACAAAGCCGTTTGTTTCACTGCTAGTTAGTGCTCTGTGTGATGATCCACTGACCACACTATTTGCTGGTCAGTATAAGCTTGAACGTTGAGGCTTTAGAAGCTGACCTGTTTGAGCAGAATGTACATATGAAGAGGTGCAAGTGCTGGACAGACTAAAGGACTAACGGACTAAAGCGCCACTGCATTGCACTCTTTTTAAGATTTCCTTCCCATCGGTGCCTGAAAATATGATTGCGAGCAAAGTTTTTAACTAAGAGATGAGAAATCTTGGATGACTTTGAATGTCACATTTAGTTCTAAAGATTCCTACGCATGTTGTTCAGGGTGGATTTCGACTTGCACTTGGACTGACCTTTATGCCTTGTATTTCTCAAAACAATAATATTCCATTCCTAACTCTACTCTCTGTATCATGCTCCAGTGGCTAATTCATTCTCCACAGTACAGCAGCGAAAAAAGTGAAGGTGAACCCGCAGCGTATTCGAGCCGAGAGCACAACCTTGAAACACAGCGTACCGAGCGGCAGTGTTCTTACGCGCTCTGAAGAGGTCATGTGACCATGTCGACTATCCCCAAGAAACAACTCTGCTTTTAAACACGGAGTAGCCTACTTTCTCCATCAAGAACTGTCCTGAGCAAGAACTAACCTTGTGGTACATCACATGCAATGCTGCTGCAGTCGACTGAAGGCGGTTAGTCTTAGCTCTATTCTCTGAGAAAGAACGTTAGGACTTATTTATTTATCATCAGTGTTGATTGAGAGCGTTGAACCCAGCGGACCGTACAAGAGAGTGTTCTCGGATTGGCCGTTCAGTCTCATTTCTCTTTTCAACTTCTGCTGTGGACAGATACCATTTCACAACCAAATCGCTGAGCTGGGGTTTCATCAGACTGTTGAAATAGTAGCTAGGCTAGTTCGTCTGGCTTGGCTCCAAACCATACATTACTGCACTTATATAGAGTATAGTACAGAAATCCAGTGAAGTAAGCCACTCTAATACATAATATATTATTTGTAGGCAATTTGGAACACGGCCTCATTTTGCATAGTGCAACATTTTTGAGTACTTTGCTAAATAGCTTGGGGAAAAAAATCTGTAATGGTTAGCAGGTTCCAACTATCTTGCTTAATATTTGAGAGTCTTTGCTCAGAAGTGTTTTTTATACACACATTAGGAATTTGGTATCGGCTGTTGGTGACCCTCAAATGTACAGACTTAAATATCACTTAATTTAATTTTAACAGACCATGCTGTACAGATGTGGTCTCACTGTTCCTTAAGCTGAATGGGGAATGTTTTGGTGTGTGCACATATACCGGGTTTAAGGAACCATAGAGCACTTGGGAGGGATACACAGCTGCCTCTTCTAACATTTTCACTAAAACAGATGAGCGGTCTTTTCCCCCTCCATCTGCCTGGTGGTTACCGTCGAACCCTGTACTTCTGATGTGGAATGTTACTTCCTGTCACTCAGCACAGAATGTGTGTGTACCTTGCCTCTCAGCTGTAATCTCTGCAGTGCTTTTGAGTGCACAACAATCATTCAGCCTTGTTTGAAGCTGGTTTTCTAGTTCCTCGACGTCTGCTCGGTGTGTCAAGGCCCTTAACCGTAATTAATTGAGTTTAGCTGTGACGGTAGTCGGCGTTGCCGGCGGCAGTAGAGGTTTGTTTGTATTCCGCTCGTTCTCCTTGTGCACCATTTCTGCAGCTGCTACGTAAGGAACAGCGCTCTCACAAAGCACCTTTTTTTTTTTCTTTTTTTTTTTACACGCGTCAATAAAAAAATATGCTGCTGCATTCCCAGGCTGTGAGGAACAGTCTTTTGAGGACATCGTATCCATCACACTTGCCTGTGACTTGCCTGTGCTTCAGGACGAGCTGTGAGACACGATGCAAATGAAGGTGCGATAGAGAGCTGGAGAGGCAGAGAGAGAGAGAGAAATAAGAAGTTGAAGTAGTGGCAAGAGGTAAATCTGTAGAGCGAATCAGCGCCGCTGACAGCAAAGCCTGCATGTCTAAAACTCCATTTCATCAGTCAGTCCTGAGGGATTTCCCTCTCCGCTGAGAGACAGAGACTGAGAAACAAATAACGAGAGGGACAGACTTAAAGAGCGCAGTATACAACTAAACCCAAGAATAACATTCGGTGCACCTGCTTTTAAATTCACTGCAAACTAATTTAGCGGAACTGCAATTTTCCATCACTTAGTGAGGAGTGTGACTGGCCAGCTTGTTGTCTTCTAGCCAAGGTGCTCATGAGAGAGAAAGCTTTTACAGTACATCTCTGACCTCACGCCTCCTCTCAGTCGCCATGGAGTTGCTGTGGAAACACTGCGACACGGAGAAAGTCCCTGCGCAGCCCGATGTGTGGCCAGCTCCGTGCAAAAGACATTTCTCACTCTGATCACGCCATAATTGGGCACTTATTTCCAATCCAAGTACCGGCCCGCTACCGCGCTAATTACGCTCATGAAAACGCTGCGACGGCGACATCCGACACCGCGTCATGTAAGCCTGGTGTGCGTGGTTGCTGTAACGAAGCAATAATGACCAGCAAAGCAGACTGCAAACTGTGCTTAGTGAAAATATCCGACAGTGGAACTACAGAATCTTCCTAGGATGCATTATAGCAAGATCTTAACCATAAAACTTGGTGTGAGGAGAACAAACGAAAAGCAAATCTACCGTCAACACAAAGGGAGTGAAAATAAAGGACAATGAAAACAGCACTTATGCCTGCCTTTAAGTCCTCCTGGGAAGTTTGTGTGTGGGAGTTCAGAGTGCTTTTAGATCAGAAGAAAATGGACAGAGTGAGCGAGACTTTTCTTCATCCAAGACAGTAACAAAGATGAAGCGAGGTGTCGACATGCATGTAGACAAAATAGTCATATCTGCAGTCATCATGAGTGTTATTGAAATGTCAGAAAGTTGAGAAACAATGAGGTTTCATCAGGACAATGAAGCAAGCCTACACCATGCTCAATGCAAGTCATCTAATATAGAAATCTTCTAAAGCATGAACAAGCATACAGTATTTTCAACTAAACCTGAAGAATATAAACGGATCTAACTGAAATGTTCTTTCAGAGAAAACACTGTGGGGGGGCGTCCTGATTTCTGCTCATTGTATTCACTGGGATTTCTTCCTTTCCTTGCCGCTGTATCCTGCTCCATGATCTCCGAGTCGACTGTGGCTAACGATTAATCTCTGATGACGCTCCGTCTCGTTAAAGCCCGTGACTGATGACTACCAACCAAACCCATGCTTTTGTCTGAGGAAATCCTCACCTCCCTTACACCTGGTTACGCAATCCAAAGCAAACAGATTCACGATCTGTGCTGTTAGTCAGAGTAACTGACGCTAGGCTCTCTCAAAATATTTCACCTTCTCTACGCCATTCTCTAGGCTCACTATGCCTCCCACGTTAAGAGGAGAGTACTGTTGACTTATTCAAGCCTGCATTAAAGCCTCAGGTACTTTCTTCAAACTGGAGAAAGGCAAGAGGCAAACTTCTGCTGCTACGATATAATTGAGGTGCGTTCAACTGCTTTGCAGTTTGCTGCCTTTTAAAAGAGTTCGAAAATGGTCCGCAAGTTCAGTTTTTCATAGAACCGGAACCAAAAACTGCTGCTGATTTGACCTATAGATGAAAACTGGGGGAGCGTTTTCTGTTACTTTTCCAGGTTGGATGTGGGAAGTCACAACCATGAGTCGCATGCAGCATTAAACTTCAGAAAGCATTAAATAGCTTCATATTAATGTATCTGCCTAGTGAAGCTGGTGCTAACTTGTTAGTTCACATCACCCTGCTAGGGCAGATTCAATATAGTTTGCTCCTAAAAATAAACAGAGCAGCTTCTTTTGTCACTCACCGTTTCCTGATAACACTCAATGTCATATTATGTCAAAGAATGCAATGCAGCTCTGGTGCTTATGGCAGCTATATAAGCATGAAGGTTGAATCTTGTGGAAACTGACCTGTTTGTGCGTCGCTCTGTTTAAAGCGATGTTAACCAATGTGAAAACAGGCGCTTTAAAGAGCATGTGTTCTGTATAAACTCCTTGCGTTTGTCTTTGGCTCACTCACACATCTTGAAAGCAGCATGTGTTGCATAAAATCTGTGTTACATAACAGCTCGTATTTTACATTTGAAATGTGCAAGGCTGGTCACAGGATTCCCCGCGCTGATGCAGTACTGCTAATGACCGTGTCATGTAATTACAGCTCTCATTCATGCAACGCTGATTACAGAGCTGATGTTTCGAAGTGGAATTGGCACTGGGATACGACTGCGGCTGCGACCGACTCCTTTCACTGAAATTCGTCCAGGGATATCTTTCAAATTGTAAAAACAACAGTCTGTGATTTCAGCCGGAGCGTTACGCAGTCAGACGAGAGACGTTTTGTAAATGGGATCCTTTACACTGCTGTGTGGAAATCCTTAACATAACACCAGGAACTACCACTCGCTCACGATTTCTCACACCTCTGTAAGGGTCACGACCGACACAGAAGCCGAAGACAGGCTTTGTTTTATAATCTCCCTCTGCAGCATGGTGTCAGCGTAGCGATGGGACTTTTTTCTCCGATCGCTGTGTCTTTGTTAACAGATGCAGCAGTTATGCTCTAATTAAACCACACTGAGTGTAAAGGGAATCCAGCGGTATCTCTCTCTATCTGTCTGTCTGTAACTGTCTTTAATTCTAGCTGTATGTCAGTCTGCTCTGTCTCACTCTGTGTGTGTGTGTGTCTCTCATACAGCTCTTGTGTTATGAATGGAGAAGCATTGCGACTCAGTCATTCATCCCTGCTGCTTCAAATGTGCCCTGGCTGACAGATGAGCTCCTGCACCGACACGACCGAATGTCTTTTTAAAGTTTAGATCCTGTCTAGCCTCTTTGCGCGTGTGTGTGTGTATGTGTGTGTGTGTGTGTGTGTGTGTGTGTGTGTGCATTTCTCATCCAGCTGAGCTCAGGCAACTCTGATGTGTCACTGATGGATCACCACACATTAGCAAGCCAATGCTAGACCTCTCACACCACACTGTGTCCTTGACACACAATGCCAGTCAAAAGTTTTGGACCAATCGAAATAATACAGAAGATCAGAAGCTAAATATTCAGTTTATTATCATATTTCTAGGAAACAGTTTGTTACACAATACAGTGAAATTCTTCCTCTGCAATTCTTCCAGCAAGCTCAGACATTATTAAACAGGACCTAAGGAAAGAAATATGTAAAATATATAATGAAAATATATAAATTGTCTGGAAGTAATTCATCGGTCCCTCTCAGATCCTAGTGATTTATTAAATACCGGTGTTCTTGGAAAGGAAAGCAATTAATGCTCTATTTAATAGTCCCATAGACAGTGAAACATAAATATGTGGGGCGAGACAAGTGCCTGATTTAATGTGATAAAGATTTTACAGATTTGATTAGATCTAGATTGTTCCTTGTTCGGATCACAGAACATTTAATACATTTTTTTCTTGATTGACATGGAGATCAATCCTGTTCTTGATATTTTTTTTAATAAAAAAAGCAAAATGAAGCCAAAAAAGTGTACACCGATTGTATTCCAATCACAGAATGATGGTGGTCATACACCAACCAGGCATAACATTATGACCACCTGCCTAATATTGTGTTGGTGCCCTTTTTGCTGCCAAAACAGCCCTGACCCATCATGCACTGTGTATTCTGACACCTTTCTATCAGAACCAGCATTCATTTCTTCAGCTGTTTGAGCAACAGTAGCTCGTCTGCTGGATTTGATCACACGGGCCAGCCTTCTCTCCCCACGTGAATCATTGAGCTTTGGCCGGCCATGACCCTGTCGCCAGTTCACCACTGTTCCTTCCTTGGACCACTTTTGATGGATACTGTCCACTGCAGACCGGGAACACCCCAAGGGAAAAGGGATTCCCCTTTTCTAGACTTGCAGCGTACATGTCCACAGCATCTGAACACACACACACACCTTCATCGTCTAACTGCCACTCTGTCGTTTGCTCATACTGTGTAAGAGGTTGCTTAAAGTTCTGAAAAAGCCCTTCTCCTGTGCATTGTGCATACACGGCTGAAGATGAAGAGATGTTCCTCACTACTTCCATTTTTTTTCACTCCTCCTTTCACTTTGGGACACATGAGCAAACCTTTGAGCATGTTTGTGTCCAGAACCCTTTCTGCTTCTGCATTAGTGCAGTAGGAAGGATTGAGGAAAGGCAAAAAAGGGGGAAGTATTTAAAGGGCAGAAGGTCAAAGAAATCTGCCCATAGGCTGAGGCTTTCATTATTGTACTCTCCCAACCACAGTGTGTAAAAGAAAACTGCTTCTTCCTCCTGTTTGTTCTGGTTTCTGTTCTATGGCTGAGAGTTAACCTCTTAGCTTCTTTTGTTTTTAGCTGTAGGAGGAGTGTCTGCAAATTGTCATTGTATTTTCCACATATTGTTAAAAAACATCGCTCTCCTGCCTCAGGTAGGTTATTTTTCTGTTGATCCAGTTTGCCATGTCTATGCTGATGCAGTATGTGTTCACAATGTGCACAATGTGTTTGTTGTGAATGGGTAAACACACACACACACAGGCCCTGAACCAGCCTGCGTTTCGTTTTAGTCGTGACTATATTTAGCAATGCAGCACATTTTGTGAAAAAGGGCATCTCATTACCAGCCGTTTAGCGCGCTAACTCGAGAGACAGATCACATATTAACTTCTTTGTTGCACATCTCTTTAAAGTGTGCACGGCTTTTGTTGTGCCGGTTCGCAGGAGCGTGTGTCTGTGGGAAACGCTGTTGTACCGACGATCCATCAAGGAAAAGCTGCATACAGTGCATACAGGTCTGAATACTAATCAAATAGCACTGAAATTCAGAGTGGCCTCACTAAGATTAGTGCAGTTACCTGTGTGTGTGTGTGTGTGTGTGTGTGCGCATGTGCTTTGGGTGGCATTAACAGCATTCATCACTATAATAAGTTGTGTAGCATTATCTGCCTTTTTTTACTTTCATTTTGGAACCTGGCCACGTCTAAGCACTATGGACTAAGACGACATTTAAGTTTTTATTTTGTGTGGAAGATTTTCCTTCATTTCATTTTTTATTTCTAGCACCACCTAATAGCGAATGACCCAGCAGTTATTAATTACCTTTGCGTGACTTTACACCGATCAGCCATAACATTCTGACCACTGATAGGTGAAGTGAATAACACTGATGATCTCCTCATCATGGCACCTGTTAGTGGGTGGGATATATTAGACAGCAAGTGAACATTTTCTCCTCAAAGTTGATGTGTTAGAAGCAGGAAAAATGGGCAAGAGTAAGGATTTGAGCGAGTTTGACGCAGGGCCAAATTGTGATGGCTAGACGACTGGATCAGAGCATCTCCAAAACTGCAGCTCTTGTGGGGTGTTCCCGGTCTGCAGTGGTCAGTATCTATCAAAAGTGGTCCAAGGAAGGAACAGTGGCGACCCGGAGGGTCATGGATGGCCAAGGCTCATTGATGCAGATGGGGAGTGAAGGCTGGCCTGCGTGATCCGATCCAACAGACGAGCTACTGTTGCTCAAACTGCTGAAGAAGTTAATGCTGGTACTGATAGAAAGGTGTCAGAATACACAGTACATGGCGGGCTGTTTTGGCGGCAAACTGGGGACCAACACAATATTAGGTAGGTGGTCATAATTTTATGCCTGGTCTGTGTGTAACCATCTACCAAGTTTAATGGCAATACAACAAAGCTTCCCTGAAATACACAATCACTTCCTGTTTGGTGTCAGTTCCTGTTTGGAGTACCAGTCTTATGATCAGCTGATTTAGGTTTGAGGCAATTCAAGATGGCAGTCACTCCATTGTGGCAGGCTTTTAAACAGTCATGTGTGGATGTGTTTTGATCTAAGGAATTGCAGCCACAAAGTTATTGGCAAATAAAAATGTACTGAACGATTCTGTGGCAAGCCGTTACTAGAGCCATGGACAGAAATGTCTGTCTGAGGTGAACATTTCTATGTTGTTCAGATCCTACATCTATCTGAGGTAGTAAAATGCTTATAAAATGAGGTTTATTGGTTTTGATGTACTGCTACACCCCAGTTTTGGAGTTTGAAACAGAAGCTACATATGTGGATGGACATCACATTGACCTCAAGGTGCATGTTGACTGGAGTCGCGAAACCAGTAAAAAGAAACGGTGCTCTTTGGTTTGTCATTTTAATCTGTGACTAGCAGGCGCTTTATTCACTGTGACAAGCTAATCATGGGCAATAGGCTGGGCTGTCCCTCTTGGGAGAAGTGCTAGATTAAAAGGAAATCTTCCTGTGCCTTTAATGACACATGCACTGCTCAAGTGCAGCTGAACTTTGAAATGTCGATGACCAGAGGGATCATTTTCTCTGGTATTTCTACATGGGTGAATTTAGCAGTGGTATTCAGAAGCTTATGATCGGTACATCGTGTGTGAAATAACAGAAACTGAAGTGGAATATTTCAGGACAACACCCCATGCATGGCGACTGTGATAAGCGCGAAGAGCCACTTTCTACACCAGCGACTTCACACATTTTGCTGATGCTGTTGGCGCTCATTAGAACCTTTCTCACACAGCTCATAGCTTAAGCATCATCACAGAGCATGTTCAGCAAACCTCAAGCCATGACCAGCAATAACTACTTCAATACTGGGTTAATTGGAGGCTGTTATCTGAGCCCTAGCTACCCACACATAGGTCTACATTTTATGCTCCATTACCCCCATTGCCTCAACACACATGTAAAGGACTGTGTGGGTGGACGGATGGCTTTTGTATGTATTACAGCCACAGCATGCTCATATGTTGGCTTTCCTGTGAGTTTTAATCGAAGCCTTTTCTATTTAGACCTAAAAGTCTTGGAAGATGAAAGACAGTTTACACAGAAAAATATTAAAGTTTTATGTTTGTCAGCACTTGAAGGGAGTGGTTTGTCATTTTTACAGCTCTCTGCTGTTCTCACTGTGACCCCACCCACTTGCCTTTTATGGAAACTCGTCTTTTCAGCCGAGGCGGAGCCTTGCCTGGTCTAGAAAACAGGGTTTCATAAGCATACAACAGAGAAACTAGCCAAATGTCTTGCATGGCAATATTCAGGCAAGTCAATTTTCAAGCAACAGCATGCTGTAGAGCTACATAATTAGATGCATGGTTGTGTGTGTGTCAGTCGGCTTTAAACAAGGAGACCGCTATCAATATTTTAGCTGACTGTCAACCATGGGTTTAAAAATCATGTCCTGTGAATAGCTATCTAACGCATTTAATCGTGCCCATTCCAATGATTTGTTTACCTGGAAACTTAAATGACTATTAGCAGCTAATAACATATGATCAGCTAGTTAGCTAGCTAAGTGCTTTAATGGGGATTTGTATAAGTAGGATTCTCTGTGAGGTGAGGACTGTGTAGCTTTAGTGCTTATCCTCTGCTTAGAAAGTGTCCAGTGTTGCACATTGTGATATTGACTAGTCATAATGATGTTTGAGGTGTTTTGGTGTGTCAGTGTGCATTCTGACCAATAACCAAAAAACAACAAAAAAAAAAACATACATTATATTGCCAAATGTTTTGGGACACCCCTCCAATTCATTGAATTCAGGTGTTGTGTTTCAGGGGTTGGGCTTGGCCCCTTAGTTCGAGTTTTGTGAATTTGGTGTGGAGAAACTTGACTGGCCTGACCTCAACCCCATAGAACACCTTTGGGGTGAATTAGAGCAGAGACTGCGAACAACAGTGTCTGACCTCACAAATGCACTTCTAGATGAATGGTCAAAAATTCCCATAAACACACTCCTACACCTTGTGGAAAGCCTTCCCAGAAGAGTTGAAGCTGTTATAGCTGCAAAGGGTGGGCCATCTCCATATTATATTCATGTGCATGTGAAGACAGACGTCCCAGTTTTGGCCTCGCTCACAGTCTCCACTCTAATTCATCCCAAAGGTGTTCTATCGGGTTGAGGTCAGGACTATCCAGGCAGGGCAAGTTTCTCCAATGTGAGCAATGTGAACACAGCAGCGACTCAGTGCTCCCCTAGATAGTCGTGCAGTGTGAAAACAACTGTGATCCAACAACTTTGAAAATTGCGCAGTGTGAACTTGGCATAAAGGGCCAAGCCCTTTCAATGATTTGGAGGGGTGTCCCAAAACATTTGCCAATATAGTGTATGCTTGTGTTGGATGTTCGGGCTTGTGATTTGTCCATCCCTGATCATGTATCTTGGCATGATTTTTTTTAAAACTTCAACATATATATATATATATATATATATATATATATATATATATATATATATATATATATATATATATATATATATATATAACGTCTAATGTCTTCTGTTTAAAGTTAATGAGACGACAGCTTTCAGTTGAAGGTGTATGTGAGATGATGCTCTCAGTTATCTCAGTATTTCCTCACACGATTGATCTGTTTCTCTAGAGAAGAAAGAGTTTTACAGACTTTTGAGTTTTGCAGTCTGTTTTTTTTTTTTTTCCTTCTGAGACTCTCATTGCCTTACATGAACTTTTCTTCTCACTCCCGTTGTATCTAGAAGACTTTTAGCGTAATTAATTGAGAATGAGTCTAATTGGTGTTAATGTAGGCTCTGATGGGGCACAGCTGGCATGATTGCTACAGTTGGAGAAGAAGGAGGGAGTAGTTGTTCCCTTCTAAACACAGAGAACCAGCAGAGCCGAAAGAGCTCAAAGCTTTCTTATTTATTTTATTTATTTTTTTGCAGTTTCACTTAAAGCATTTGGCTAAAAACAAACTGGCAAAGCTGTTCCAACACCAGCTTTAATGCAAGCTCCTAATAAGAGCAATACAATGAAAATGTGCTAAATATGTTTGCAAATATTCCATTTGAAGCTTTCTCTGCTATAATAATGCTTAACATGTGGTAACAATTTTCATGCCAATTAACTAGTTATAGATAAATAAATTCATTTAATCATTGAAGGAGTGGCACAAAAGATAGAGTTCATGCATTCTCTAATAGATTTTCCTCCTGATATTTAAAGGAATAGTAATTAATTTCTTAATTGTTGCTTCCTTTACATTTTTATTGCATAATCGTATTGAATGATGAACCTGTGTACTGTATTATTCAGTACTTGATTCTTCAACACCCTGCCTCATGATTTCATTCTGGACTTCTCTTCTGCAGGACACGCTGTCTGGACCCTTTGTCCACCAGAGTGTGAGAAGAGGACACAGCCTGAGGTCCTCTGGCAGGGCAACACTTTTCAGCCAGCCCAGGGCTCCTCTACCTCCACAGGTTAGTGCGAAGAGTTGTGTGTCAAAAACTGAACCTGGATTTTTTTTAAATTTTTTTATTTTTCTGAGCTCTATAGGATTTTTAAAGATATTGTGTGTAAGCTACAATGATTCCCCACCTAAGCCTTATCTAATACCAAAGATAACCAAGTCCTTCCTGAATGTGCTAGATATGGTTTCCTCTGCGCCGCTACAAATGTTTTTGTCTCCTCTTGACACCAAAAGAAATCAAACCCCGATTCGTTTAATGAGGCCATTATAACCTCATTAACACCTTGTTTATTAGAGGAAGTCATTTTGATAGATTTAATAGAAAACACAGCCGTTGAAAAATCACATTTCTGAAGTGACCTTGTAACAAATCAATATAAGCTGTCATGTTTTCATCATCAATCAAACTAAACAGCAGCAAATGTTTGTGTAACATTTCGACTGTTAGCTGAGATGCTGTCATTGTCTCACTGTGGTCAAAAGTGTTATTCTAGTCTAGCAAGCTACAGCCGGTTTGAGAGAATGCATCTCTGCAATTGTAAGAGCTGTACAATTATTATTACTTTACATTGATTGACGTAAAAAGTGTTTGTTGATGTTCACAAAGTTAGCAGGTTTTCATTAGGGTGCATCAGTACAGTGTGTGTGAGTTGTTTTTCTTTCCTCTTTTTCAGAATTTTTTAGTAATTGTTAAAACTGATAATGACACTGATACTGAAATGCCTCCTGGTGGTCCTACGGCAGGATCCCGCGCTCTTATTGCCGCGGCCCGGGTTCAATTCCCAGGCGCTAACCCAGCCACTGAAGAGTTAACTTTCAGTGCCGGTCCCAAGCCCGGATAAAATGGGAGGGTTACGTCAGGACGGACATCCAGCATAAAACCTGTGCCAAATGATCCACTGTGGCGACCCGGACAGGGAGCAGAAAGAACAGCATACTGAAATGAGTAACCTGCTCAGTATTAACCAATCATGGTGTCATGGAACTTTATTTTTAACTTCTGCTTATATCAGTTGCTGTCATGTGCTGCTAACAATGAGCTCTTAATGCTGAAATTGATTAAGCTGTTATCCTGTGGAAACCTCCTCTAAGCTTGTGGGTGCAAAGTGATATCTGACCAGGGGGCATTAAAAATTTGCGCCTTGACCCATGAGCAAAGCAAGATTCTCAGAGTGCAAGGGGGAAATGAAGCACCACAGTGCTCAGTGCTCGCTGAAGTTACGTGCTCTCGTCCATAGCTCAGCATTGACATCACTGTGTTATGATCGATTACTGCTGAATAAATATGATGTGTTTGTATGTATGTTAATATGGCATAGTCATAATCCTTCCTGCTCTATACACTACACACACACCAGCTTTGATATGTCACTGATGGTATCCATCACACAGAGATCCTTCTTTATACTTGGAGAAGGTGGCGCTTGTGTGGAACTTTTGCTTGTATTTTTTTTTTTTTGTCCTTAGTTCTCTATTTTTATATCCTGCTTGTTTAAGTTTTCAGCTTATGAACAACTGAATGAGCTTTTTTCCGTGCTCAATGAAGACCAGGTCTGAGGGAAAAAAAGTGTAAGATTTACAGCAACTCCAAAGGAAATTCAATTTCATCTCACTTTCCATATTAGGGTTGAACTTTCCTGTCTGTTTATTTATAAAATTTTCAGGGCTTTTTCTAGGCCAGTGGCCATGGTAACAGCATTTCCTGACCTGACGCTGAATGAAGCGAATTTGATTTCCGTCTCAGTGCAGATTGTTTGGCTGATGAAGCTCGGTGTTGCAGCTGCAGTACGTTCAGAAGATGAGCTCAAGGTTAAGTGTCTGCATTTTTAATACTGCGATTTTTTATTTTTTTTTCCTTCTCCCCTCCACTGGCTGAGTTTCAACGGGCATATGCGCTATAAATTTCTTTATACAGAATAGCCTATTTGATCCCGTGCCATCTCTGTTGCTGAGCAGCACATTAGTGTGCGTACGCTTGTGTACGCGCAAGCTAAAGCGGCTCAGATATTCACGACGAGTGATTGTTAGATAGCAGAGAGAGAAGAGGAGATGAGATGTGGCGCAGACGAAAAGGTGGCGCCATGACAGCAATGCATTAGTTTTACCTTCGCACCTTGTCTAGTTTTGCTGCAGTCCATTCAAATGCCTAAGATTTCATATCTGTGTGCATTTCATTGCTTATGTCCGCTTATTAGGGGTGTGTAGGTGAGGGAATCTCTGCACACCTCATCATCTGATTCCTTTTTGGTACAAGATGCCTTTCTAAAAATATTTTAGGGTATTATGTTTTTGGCATAATGTTTAATTAAAGCTGATTGATTGAAACATAATTATTGTTGCTGACAAATTTCTGGATGTGTTCAAATGTTTCAAGAGGTGTGTTCAAGGCTTAAAACCTCTCTATGTACTCAAGAAATGAAGCATGCTGATTAATGTGACAAGGAAAGTTACAGCTGATGTATTGGATGCTATTTAAAGCAAACAACAATATACAGAATCATCTGACACTGGAAATGGCTCCAGAAATGAGTACAGAAATTGTTATTGACCTTAAAGCTGTAAGATGTACGAGTTTGGAATTTTGCCCTTTCACAAGCTACTTGGCCAAGAACATTTTGTAAAGCTGCACATTAATCTCACAACTGTTCAGCAACTCGATCAGTCCTGAATCCCTTTTTCCTTTTAGAGCATGGAGGGAGTCACTCTCTCACTCATTCACTCTCTCACTTCCATTTGCTGTTGTCTGTCTGTCTCTCTCTCTCTCTCTCTCTCTCTCTGTCTCTCTCCTGCAAACACAGGGTACTGAGACCTCTGTATCTGAGTCAGCATATGACATGAGCTTTTCTCTCTAATGCTGATTCAATATCTGTGACACGGTATTAACTATTTCAAGGCCGGCAGGGTGACCCTTGACTTCCTGTTTCTTTTTACACAGCTTTAAATCAATGATTCAGTGTGCTTTAGCTCTTCATTTGAATCTATTCCATCTGGTAAGGTAGGATTCTGACTTTGTGTACTATTTGTTTAACTTGGTTGGTTCTAGAGTTATTTGAACTGTGTTATATTGTGTAGCTTGTAGGGATGCCCCCAATACTCCATATAATATTGAACCGTTCGGTACGACCTCCACGGTTCAATACGCGTATGTGGACCGCAGTTTTTCGGTTTTTCCATAAAACAATAATAACCATGTGTTTTATTACTCTCTGAACCGCCTGTTTGTGTTTGCCTGTACTGTATATCTACACGCTGAGACAGACGCGCCTCCCCCGAGTAAATATCCAATCAGTGAGCGCTAAAGTTAGGGGCGGTAACCATGCTTGCGATGCTGGTGTGAGATTTCACTCTAACCCTGGAGAGCGGTGAAGCGAGACAAATATGAGGAAGCAGCTCCGTCAACTCCGTCAAATCTGTGGTGTGGGAACATTTTGGATTTGTTGTTGACTATGATGCCGATGAAACAAAAATGCTAAACAAAAAAAATGACTGTGTTTAAGCACTGTTCCACACGAGTTACATACTGACATGGAAATACTTCCAACATGACCACACATTTGCAGCTCCATCACCCAGAGATATCACTGTGTGGAAGCAGGATGGCAGAGCAGGTAACACAGGAACCCAAAAACAACAGTCCCTAGCTGATTCCTTCCAGCATTCATACAGAACTGGTTCCCGAGAGACACAAAAAATAATTATAACATCATAATTGCTAAAGATTTGCAGCCGTTTTCTGTGATTGGTGATGTGGGCTTTCGGCAACTAAAAGTGCTCGAACCGCGTTACACACTACCGACACGGACTTTTTCCCCGATCTCTATGAAAAAACGTGCAAAAAAATCTAAAACCAATTGGCTAAAGCGCAAAGCCTTGCTCTAATAACAGATAGTTGGACCTCGCGGGCAACAGAGTTGTCTCACCCTTACTGTTCATTACATAGCGGATTGGGGAAAAAAAGAGCGCAACTAAAACCAGTTTTTTTTTTGTTCTTAACATACTTACTGTTCCTGTCACCTAAGCAAAGAATAATGGAAAAAAAACTTTAATTTGCCAAGCCATCCGAACCGAACCGAAAACCGTGGTTAAAAACCGCAGTACGTATTGAACCGTGGGTTGACTGTATTGTTGCATCCCTAATAGCTTGTTGATCCTTTAGTGTTGGTCTATGCTTAGTTGTCTCAGTTGGCTTAGTGATTAATCAAGAATAGTTTCAGTCTCCCTTGAGGTGTGAATTGTGGGAAGGGCTTACTAATTTATATTGAAGGCTCTCACTCGTGTCTGTAGCGGTTTGCATCTAGCCCGGTCAAGACCTGTTTATAGTAAGTGTCTACTAACATACTTTCTTTCTTGTCCTGTTACATTTTAACTTGCACTTTACCTCACTTTGACCAAACCAGACATGTGTCTCAAACCCATCTCTGTTCTTACCTCTTACAGACACAGGCATTATTACCCACGAAGCAAAGGTTGTGTTTCCAGCAATCTCATCTACCCTCCCCTGTTGTCTCAGTCTCAAACAGCGGTGGTAGGTGGGCTCTGGAACTGCCAGTCTGCTGTAAGGAAGGCTGATTTCAGCTCAGCTTTAGCTTCCCACTATTCCTTTGATTTTCTGGCACTAACTAACACTGCTACACCGACTGCTCTATCCTCTGCCTATGCTTTCTCTTACTCACCACAAGAATCAGGCAGGGGTGGTGGCACAGGTCTGCTGTTGTCCCGGAGATGGTGTTTCACACCTCTCCCCTTGTCTCATCTCACCATTTCTTCTTTTGAATTCCATGCAGTTTCAGTTACATCTCCAATCAACCTCTCCATCATTGTCATCTATCGTCCTCCTGGTCCCATTGGAGACTTCATGGAAGAAATGCACACACTCCTCAGCATCTTCCCTTCTGACAGCACCCCTCTGACGGTCCTTGGAGATTTCAACCTCCCATCTGACAAGCTTCAGTCTTCTGGCCTTCTGACTCTTCTGAATTCGTTCTCCTTGTCATTTAACAGCTGCCCTCCAACACACAAGGGAGGAAACGTCTTGGACTTGGTCTTCACCTACCCTTCCCCAGCTACAGACATGACTGCTACCCCACTTCATATCTCAGATCATCACTTGGTATCCTTCACTATCATTCTCCCTGTACTACCCAAATGTAACTCCCAACATCCCTCTCTCATCCGTCAGAACCTTCACTCTATCTCTCCTTCCTCTGTAGCTTCCTACACTCTTTCATCTCTTCCTGACTATGACTCCTTTTCCTCCTTACCCCTAGACTCAGCTACAGACACTATTATCTCCTCTCTTTCATCAACCATGGACCTTCTCTGCCCTTTATCCACTAAACGCAGGAAGACTTCTTGTCCTGCTCCTTGGCTGTCAGATGTGCTTCGCAACAATCAAAGAGAACTACGAACAGCAGAGAGGAAGTGGAAGAAATCTCAACTGGACGCAGATCTCACCTCTTATTGAATGCTTCTGTCCAGATTCTCTTCGGATGTGACTTCTGCCAAGACTTCCTTCTACAAGGAAAAGCTTGAGGCTTCTGCACAAGATCCCCGAAAGCTCCACAACATCATCTCTGCACACCCTCCAACTCCACCTGCTCCATCCTCCCTGACCGCTGAAGATTTTGCCACTTTTTACACATAGAAGATTGAGAACATCTGCCAGACCTACACGCTCAGCTACTCCTTCACTGAAGCATCTCTCAACCATAGCAGCAGAAGAGGTTTTGCAAATCATCCACTCCTCCAATCCCACCACCTGCCCACTGGATCCAATCCCTTCCACTATGCTCCAGACCATCTCACCTGACCTCCTGCCCTTCATCACCACAGTCATCAATAGATCCATTACATCAGGACAGGTACCAACTGCCTTTAAGCAAGCAAGGGTTATCCCTATACTAAAGAAACCTGCTTTGGATCCCTCTGACATCAATAATTACAGACCAGTATCACTCCTCTCCTTTCTTTCAAAAATTCTCGAACGAATTGTTTATAATCAGCTGTCTGACTATCTCTTGCAGAATAACCTCCATGATCCCAACCAGTCTGGCTTCAAAGCAGCAAATTCTACAGAGACTGCCCTTTTGGCAGTCACCTGAGAAACTACATACTGCTAGATCAGCCAAGCTGTCATTGGTCCTCATCCTCCTTGACCTTACTGCAGTGTTAACCGTGTTATTTGACACGGTTAACCACAAGACTCTCTTGTCCACCCTCAGGAGTCTTGGAATTTGTGGAATAGCATAGGAATGGTTTGCTTCCTACCTGGATGGTCGCTCATATCAGGTAACATGTAAGGGATTGACATCAGCCCCACGCAGACTCTCTACTGGTGTCCCACAAGGCTCAGTACTTGGTCCTCTCCTTTTCTCCCTCTACACTCACACTCTTGGCAAAGTTATATCCTCACACGGCTTTTCATACCACTGCTATGCTGATGACACCCAACTTATCTTCTCCTTCCCTCCCTCAGATACCACAGCTTCTGCCCGAATCTCAGCGTGTCTGGCGGACATTTCATCCTGGATGACAGCTCATCAGCTGAAACTTAATCCCAGCAAAACTGAACTGCTGGTCATCCCAGGTGATTCATCCCCAGACAAGGATCTTGCATTGTCTCTGGACAACTCGATGATCTCCCCTTCAGCCACTGCTCTCAACCTTGGGGTAACCATGGACAATCAACTGTCCTTTTCCTCCCATGTTGCCAATGTGACACACTCATGTCGGTTTCTTCTGTACAACATCAGAAGGATCCGACCATTTCTATCCACACAGGCTACTCAAGTGCTTGTTCAGTCTCTGGTTATTTCGAGACTGGACTACTGCAACTCTTTATTGGCAGGTCTTCCTCTGAATGCAACTCGTCCACTGCAAATGATCCAAAATGCAGCTGCACGGCTTGTATTCAACCTGCCTAAGTTCTCCCACACCTCCCCACTGCTGCGTTCCCTCCACTGGCTTCCGGTAGCTGCACGCATCAAATTCAAAACACTGATGCTTGCCTACAAAGGCAAGAATGGACCAGCACCATCTTACCTCAAAGACCTCATTACTCCTCGCACTGCTCCTCGCTCCCTCCGATCCACTAGCACTGCCCGACTGGTCCCACCATCTCTCAGGGTAAAAGGTAGGTATTCATCTAGACTCTTCTCTGTTCTGGCACAGAGGTGGTGGAATGAACTTCCCCTAGATGTCCGCACACCAGAATCTCTGACTGTCTTCAAACGACGTCTTAAGACTTATCTTTTCCTGAGGCACTTAAACTAGCTCTTACCTTTCCCTGTTTATGTATCGTTATATGGTTTATTTAAAAAAAAAAAAATCCAATTTTAGGCGAATGGTATCCCAAGTCTGTAACCTATTGAACCAGTGTTAATGTTTTCAATGATACTTAAAGCCCTTTTGTATGTCGCTCTGGATAAGAGTGTCTGCCAAATGCCAGAAATGTAAATGTATTTTAACTCAGTAATCCTGACTCATTCATATATTTTGCTCTAATAAAAACGACACCTCCAGACCATGAACAAGTGTCCATGACCTCCTGACCAATCAACTAAATGAAAAATATACAAGATCTGACATGCCTAAAAGTGCACCCAGGTACAGACTTTATCAAACAAGCCAAGTGGAAACAGTTATTATTTACCTTGTGCTGTTTAGACTTTTAATTGCTCTCTCTCAGAGCAACACCTGAGATCCTGTTTTAGCTCTGGGACTCAACATTGAGCTCCCGAGCCTCACTTTCTCTGTTTAATAACACTTTGTTATATCTGCGATTCTCCCGTGTTAATTTGATTCCGTTTTCAGATCTGTATTGCCACACATCAGATAGCATTACTCAGGACAAGCGTCTCGTTCTGTAGTTAATGTCTTGTGAGAATTCCGTGCAGACACGATTTCAATATCTCATTCCATGCCGCTGAGGGTTCAAATGAATGTGTAGCTCTATCTCTCTAGACATTTAGTAAGATTGTGTCTCAGTTTTACCCTCACTTCCATCCATCTCTCTCTCTCTCTCTCTCTCTCTCTCTCTCGTGCTCTCACATTCCCTCTGTCTTTCTCTCTACCCGCATTGCTGTAGCCAATGTAGGGGCCAGATGTGGCATCGATCGTCAGGGTCTGCAGCTCTTAGCCTCTGCTGCGCTGACAGGTTATCGCTCCTGTCAGAGCTCTGCTGAGCAGTGTTCTCACAGATTACCTTATCATCCTCATCGTCTTTCAGAATGACAAAGAGTTTGCATTACAGAATAACATGAAAGCGGGATTGTTAAACCTTCATATATTTCTCCTTCAAGCCCTGCTTTCACTTCCCTCCTTCCTTGTCTCTTTCTTTTTCACTACCTCCTTCTGTCACTACAGTGCATACAGTTTCCAAAAAAACCACAAACTCATCCATAGACGTGGCATTGGGCGTGTTTGGTTATTCTATTAGTAAAACCCGCAACACCCAAGCACCATATATGGAGGGATCCTGAATCATCTCTGGCAGCTTAGTACATTCTGCTTCCTTATTTGAGCCGAGTTACAGGGAGCTTCTATCACTTCCACTCTGTCCTTGGCAGAAGCTGCTACTTAGCTGTATCATAATCCTCTAAGTGAAGGGGAGAGAGAGAGAGAGAGAGAGAGAGAGAGAGAGAGACTGTGTGTGCGTGTGTGTGTACTCTATGGCAATGCAGAGTACATTAGGTTCTCTAGTGTTTGCTTATCACAGCCCGTGATCAGGGTTTCCCCTGGTCTATTTCATCCTCCTGTGAGCACTGAATATGACTTCATTAAATATCTTCTGCCTGTTTAAAAGAGAAATAATTTATATTATTATTAGCAGTCTCGTCTCAAATCAGTGGAATTGCATTGCCATGGTGTAGCTGTAGGAAAAGTGTAGCTGTAGTCTTGCTGTCACTGTAGTCATGGTGTTACTGTAGTCTTGCTGTCACTGTAGTCATGGTGTTACAGTTGTAATGGTGTAGCTGTAGTCATGGTGTTACAGTTGTAATGATGTTACTGTAGTCTTGCTGTCACTGTAGTCTTGCTGTCACTGTAGTCATGGTGTTGCTGTAGTCATGGTGTTACAGTTGTAATGATGTTACTGTAGTCTTGCTGTCACTGTAGTCTTGCTGTCACTGTAGTCTTGCTGTCACTGTAGTCATGGTGTTGCTGTAGTCATGGTGTTACAGTTGTAATGGTGTTGCTGTAGTCATGGTGTTACAGTTGTAATGGTGTTGCTGTAGTCATGGTGTTACAGTTGTATTGGTGTCACTGTAGTCTTGCTGTCACTGTAGTCTTGCTGTCACTGTAGTCATGGTGTTACAGTTGTAATGGTGTTGCTGTAGTCATGGTGTTACAGTTGTAATGATGTTACTGTAGTCATGGTGTTACAGTTGTATTGGTGTTACTGTAGTCTTGCTGTCACTGTAGTCTTGCTGTCACTGTAGTCTTGCTGTCACTGTAGTCATGGTGTTGCTGTAGTCATGGTGTTACAGTTGTATTGGTGTAGCTGTAGTCATGGTGTTACAGTTGTAATGGTGTTACTGTAGTCATGGTGTTACAGTTGTAATGGTGTTGCTGTAGTCATGGTGTTACAGTTGTAATGGTGTAGCTGTAGTCATGGTGTTACTGTTGTAATGGTGTTGCTGTAGTCATGGTGTTACAGTTGTAATGGTGTTGCTGTAGTCATGGTGTTACAGTTGTAATGGTGTAGCTGTAGTCATGGTGTAACAGCTGTAATGGTGTTACTGTAGTCTTGCTGTCACTGTAGTCATGGTGTTACAGTTGTAATGGTGTTACTGTAGTCATGGTGTTACAGCTGTAATGGTGTTACTGTAGTCATGATGTTACAGTTGTAATGGTGTTGCTGTAGCCATGGTGTTACAGTTGTAATGGTGTTGTTGTAGTCATGGTGTTACAGCTGTAATGGTGTTACTGTAGTCATGGTGTTACAGCTGTAATGGTGTTACTGTAGTCATGGTGTTACAGTTGTAATGGTGTAGCTGTAGTCATGGTGTTACAGTTGTAATGGTGTCACTGTAGTCTTGCTGTCACTGTAGTCTTGCTGTCACTGTAGTCTTGCTGTCACTGTAGTCATGGTGTTGCTGTAGCCATGGTGTTACAGTTGTAATGGTGTTACTGTAGTCATGGTGTTACAGTTGTAATGGTGTTACTGTAGTCATGGTGTTACAGCTGTAATGGTGTTACTGTAGTCATGATGTTACAGTTGTAATGGTGTAGCTGTAGTCATGGTGTTACAGTTGTAATGGTGTAGCTGTAGTCATGGTGTTACAGTTGTAATGGTGTAGCTGTAGTCATGGTGTTACAGTTGTAATGGTGTCACTGTAGTCTTGCTGTCACTGTAGTCATGGTGTTACAGTTGTAATGGTGTTGCTGTAGTCATGGTGTTACAGTTGTAATGGTGTAGCTGTAGTCATGGTGTTACAGTTGTAATGGTGTCACTGTAGTCTTGCTGTCACTGTAGCCATGGTGTTACAGTTGTAATGGTGTTACAGTTGTAATGGTGTTACTGTAGTCATGATGTTACAGTTGTAATGGTGTAGCTGTAGTCATGGTGTTACAGTAGTCATGATGTTACTGTTGTAATGGTGTTACAGTTGTAATGGTGTAGCTGTAGTCATGGTGTTACAGTTGTAATGGTGTTACAGTGGTAATAGTGTTACTGTTGTAATGGTGTTGCTGTAGTCATGATGTTACAGTTGTAATGGTGTTACAGTAGTCATGATGTTACAGTTGTAATGGTGTTACAGTAGTCATGGCGTGGTGGTGCTTGTTCTTCAGTAACTTTAGAACACTTGCTAAAAACGGTAACAGCAGTATGTGAGACTGTACCCACACTCAAAGTGGCAAAGTCATACCTTTCTCATTTTAAAAGAATCCATACTGCTTCCGTTGGAGTATAAATGAGTTAAAATGGTAATAACAATGTGGTATTTCCTCCATCTGTTTAATACAAGGCTTAATTGCACTCTGTGCAGTTGCACATGCTCCAACTCATTATGCTGTTTTACTCAATTAATGGACGATATCCAAGATTAGGATGCCTTGGGTGTGGGAAAATAAGTGTGTGTGTCTGTGTGTGTGTGTGTGTACCCATGACAGTGCAAATATGAGAAAGATTACAGAAACACTGCAGCGTATACACCCAAACATTCTCCTGCTCATTGAAGATATTGCAAAATCAATAATAGTCAAGTTTCTTTTCTTTCTTTTTTTTATCTGCCAAGCTAATATTCCCTATCATTCTCAGCTCACGGTCTTCACAAAGAACGTCAGGTTATTGACCAAAGCCTTTTTTTTTTGTTCATCTCTCTCTCTCTCTCTGTGTCTCTGTCTCTGTCTGTCTCTCTCTCTATGCTGGCAGCTTGTTCTTTGAGCAGATAAAAAGGATGACTCAGGTGCTAGCAGAAGATGTAGTGTGAGTGTTATTTCATTGTGCTTCTGAGTCTGTGGAAATCAAAACCAGTTCCCACTTCACGTCAGTCCACATCACACACCACCCCATGGATTATTTTCCTAGAACAGCAGGACCCTGTTGTGTTGTCCTCTTTATGAATACCCTGCGCCGAACATTCACCAGATTGACTGTGAGTTTAAAATGGGTACGTGAATATGTCAGCAGGAGAGGGATGATGAATAAAGTGTGGAGGAGAGAAGGATAAAAGCCGCCAGATTAGCCAGAGTGAAACTGTCCTATGCTTGTTTTAATGAGCTCTTTTACTGAAAGCAGTTACAGTCTTCCTCCTCAAGTATCCAGGCTTTAACCTTTCTTCCTCCAGCCTGCACTCGACATGTACAAGACACAGTGGAGATACATCCTCCTTAAGGTATCCTGGGCTGTGTTCACATTACATGCTCCGTTGCACCTTCTCCTCACTCGGTATTGACGGTTCACATTCGTCTCATACTTCCTTATTCGCACTTTGATTTCTTGGACCCTTGTTTTGGACGCTACTCTGTGTCTCTCCAATCTTGTGTGAATTGTTTCCCCAAAATATGAAGTGCCTCACCAACTCTTCCTCGCTTCTTCCCCTGAATGCTGTTGCTCTTGGCGACAGTGATACGAACAGGTGGGTTGAGGAAAAGCTGATTTATTTATTTTTTTTGTCTGCATGTCTGATTCAAGGGTGTGGTCATCTTTTTATGATGTCCATGCTGTGTTATGGAGAAGGAGAAATGCAACCTTTGATGAAAAGAGCTTGACACACTGATACTGAGTGAATGGTTTCATAATACGAAACAAAGTACAGTAGAGGAGGTGTGTGTGTGTGTGTGTGTGTGTGTGCAGAGCACAGATGATGGGCAATCTCCACGGCTGCTCAGGCAGAGTTTCCGACGAAGGGATGAACGGAGGGTGCAGCTGATTAAACGCAGCCCATTTGCTACTATTGGAAGAGGCTGAAGCAAAGTGAGCCTGTCTCTGTTGGCTTGGTCGTGTCTTTTATCTGTGCCTCCTAGTGAGCTCTAAGGCTCAGGCTTTTGGGATGGGGAAATAACTCGTCTTGATTTCCACAGATAGACGTCTTTAAAGCTTTTGCTTAATGAGAGTGTCTGGCATGTTCAGAAGCTTTGCACAGCTGATTAAATTCAAGTGCATTACAGTCAATGGATGTGCATTAAGTATATTGATATTCCCACTGTATATTCCATGGATACGGTGTGATACGTTATAGAGCTGACCAGTCGCATTCCTCATCAAAATGTTTAAAGCATGAGGCATAAAGTATTGATTCACTCTTGTGTCTCTTTTGTGGGGTGAATAAGAATGTGAAGGACCAAGCAGATTGCTGTGTTTCATGTGCATGAGCGCCATCCTGTTTTTTTTTTAATTTATTTATTTATTTATTTTATATTAATTCTCGCTCTCTGAAATGTTCTCTCCACCCCTAGCGTTTATTTCGGTTGCTGAAGCTGTGACTACATCTTTCTTAATTAATGTTGCGAGGCTGAACGTTCACTCTGAGGATGAATTTGTTGTGTAAGCTCGGAAAGGCCTACACACGGCTCCGTGCCGGGGCGTATTATTTATTGGCAGCACTGTTGTGCTTTGAGGCTCTAAGGCTGTATTTCCTCCGCGCATTTCTAAACAGGAATCCGCATTGTGAAGGATTTCGAATGATTTCCAGTCAATTGCTGATTTTCAAAATATTGAAATAAAAAGAGCATTACGAGCGCAATAAAGCCTCGGTGGAGTCAGCAAACCATATACGGAGGAAATGGTGTGTGTTTATTGTGTCATGGTTACGGTTCAAAGCCGCTTAACTTGTCTGTATTGGATACCAAAAATATATTTGCTGATGAATAATCTTGATATGTGTGGCAGCATGGGGAATCCCTTCGCACGATGAAAGGAAGCTTTACTGAGCTGGTGCATGCTTCTCTTTTATATTTATTTTATTCACAAATGCTTTTTAAATTCTCTTTCCTTTTTTTTTTTTTTATCTAATAAATGAAATATAAAAATAATATAAATATCTTCTCAATACTGTGGCTGTCGCCTTTATTTTGTTCTTTTTGTTTTTTAGGCAGTTTTTTTCCAGGATTAATTTCACAGCACTGTTAATTACCTGGGTTTGTCCAGGTAATTAATAAGCAAACATACAAAGAAATAAATGAATAGATAAATAGATAGATAGATAGATATAAATGAAAAAAAGAAATCACGATCTATTTTCACTTATTTTATAGATTGTATGTGTGTGTAAGTAGCAAGCTTAGACTAATACATAATTTATTAATCTAATAATTAAGTAAAAGACCCAAACGGTAACATGTGCATCCTGTGACTCATGAATCCAGGATGTGTAATTATTGTGTTAAATTAAAGCACAGTTCATAATTCCTGTTAGAAATTGTTTTAGTGTTAGAAATCAGCACTGTGTATTCAGAGAGGTTTACTGCTCAGCGGCATTCCCCTCTTCCCCACAGCACCAGCTGATTAGAAAGCACACCCCGTGGTGCTGAGGGTTGGATCGGTGTGTAGGAGGTAGGGGAGGGCAGTTGCAGTAAGATGTGTGTTGAAGCGGGACAAAATGCCAAGTCCAGTCATTGAATTAATTAATTAATGTCCAGCATCATCAGTGAACTGCTGGTCATTAATTAATTAATTAATGTCCAGCATCATCAGTGAACTGCTGGTCACTATGAAACAGAGAGATGGAGAGTGTGTGTGTGTGTGTGTGTGTGTGTGTAGGCTAATGAACACAAGTTGAGGTCCAACACCATATGTCTGTATACGCAAACACAGTGCTTCAAACTGAGCAGTCCACAGGCTACCTCGCACATAAAAAAAGCAGGACATGTCTCAGTAAGTCATTGAGTTGTCTGTTTCCTAGTGAATGAGCAGGTTCAGTAAGCTGTTGATCTAATCATCTGAATCTGTATTAATCATGTTTACAGAATCAGGGTGCAGCCCAAAATCTGTAAATGGAACTTAGTCACAAGCAGTTTATTGAGTGAAAATGAACATGAAAGCACAAATAGCGTCTTTGTTCACAACCAGTGAACAGCACAGCCTTTTTATCGACGGTATGAACAATACTTCATCATCAGAGATATAATCAGCAAAGGAGATGGACTGGACTTCCTGTTGCATGCTTGCTTTACATCATCTGTATTAATACACATTCAAAACATTTGAGTTAAATTGCATGAAGCAGAGCTTTTTAGTTATTGGACTTCTAGGCTAAGCACAATGGAGCTTTCACTAACTGCCTAATGAGTTGATTTCCATAGTGAGCAAACAAGATAGTTTAGTAAAAGACGTTTGTTGTTAGAAATGAAAGCATCTTTCTTTCCAAAAAGTTGTTGGATTTCGGTTTAGTGCACTGTTGACACTAGCACTCCATCTTAAACTGTTTTTGTGTGTTTGTTTCTGTGTGTGTGTGTGTTAGGGGGTGTATCAGTGTCATGGTTAAATCAATAATGCAAGCAGTGCTGTGGCCATGTGAATGGTCTTTAGCTGACTGGTGTCAGGATAAACAATAAGTGAAAAGAAGCCCCATTAATTGGGTTTGTTCAGTCTTTTGAGCTCATAGATTAGGGAAGTTGAGAAGCGCTAAAGAAAAAGATTGGACTACCCTAATCGCCTTAACGACTGACTGTCCAAGTGGCCTATATTAGATATGTTTGTTGTTTGTGTGTGTGTGTGTGAGAACTCCTGACCCATTGTGATTGGATGAATAATTGAGATTATCACAATATCAGTAATTACCTTCAACACTGCACAGCATTTCCTTATGCCACTGTTAGCTGATTATTTTCCTATAGCATCAGTCCCAAAGTGAGTAATTTCTCTAAAACCACAGTAATTTGCCACAACTTGACTTTATTAACGAATGATGTAGTTATGATCGTCACGTACATTCGAGGAGCTATATACAAGCGTTTCCTCTCCATCCTGTCTATTCTCTCTCTCTCTCGAAGGTAATACGACAAAGAAATACAGCTTGTGATGTCAGTATGAGTTCTTGGTTGTGGCTGAATCACAATTTTATTATCATTATGTATGATATAGTGACAGCACAATAATAAGACTAACAGAAGCAGCAGCTGAGTAATGATTACACCCAGAACATTGAAACATGCTTGAAAGACTAGAACATGAATGATGAAGAATATCCATGCAGTAATATATGCAAATGAAAAGGGTACATCCGTGCAGACTGGAGAACGATCAGTCAGATGTGGCAAGAGGAAACGGGGGGAAAAAAACAACACAGATTTCTGTCACAGATCCTCCTGAAGGAAACTTTATTATTAAAACAATATTTTACTGTCTAACAGTTCCTCTTTTGATGAAATACAAATAAATGACACAATATAGATTTTATAATATATTTTACACTCTCTGTCTTGTCCTTGGATCTAAAATGCTTAAATAATCAAAAAATCTTATAAACAGGAATGGCAATAAGCAAACCTTTTTTTTTTCCTGGCCAGACCACAGATTTTTAATTACATCTCCATAGCAAGAGACATTACTTATTTCCACCAGTAATCCTCTCAAGCCTTGCTATTCCCTCCGGGTTTATTCTTGGTCCTTTTTTCCTCTTTCTTTGTTTTATTTTTTATTTTAAAGGTGTATACCCCTCAGCTACTGCACAGAAATCCCGAGCGACTCCAGCACATGACGGGTTTCGAAAGATTTACCGCCGGCATTCTGTTCATCCAACAGAAAAATAAGACAGGAAGAGATATATGCCTTAACATAAACAGGAATAAACAATGTTGCAGGAAACAAACGCCTGTACTTTTTCTTTTTTCTTTTAAAGTATGGTCATTATCTGTCCATAAAATATATAACTAGTCATGAAGCACTGAAGCATACAGCAAGAGAATCCTTGCAGCCCCACACACACACACACATACACACACGTGCCAGCTTCTAAAATTCATTGGGAATACTAACAGCCTGCAAAATTGTCACATCCTTCAATTTCTTAAGAACCATTTCCCAGCCTGTGTATAAATAATACACCGCTAAAAGCTTGCTGTTCTACTTTGACAGAACAAATCTTCTCTCAGCTTTCCTTAGCTTAGGGTTTGACCATATTTAATAGCATATTATTGTACACGTAATATATACACACTACACACACACACTTATGTGGTTGGAGGCATCTCTACTACAGGATTATATTCTATTCCACTCAGGGGACAGATTTTGCACCACAACCTGAGCTCCAGGGATTCCTGGACTTATTGATTCGACAGAGTCAATGAAGGTGTGTGTGTGTGTGTGTGTGTTAAGTCTTGAGAATTTCACTCACCCGCTCTGGACTCTTTAGAGCACCTACATATAGAAGGGGGAAATCCATCTCTGGCTGTAAATGGCTTTGTGAGTGAAATGCAGGAGTTATTTCAGAGAGGGGCAGCAGACTCGTGTGATTTAGGGTGATTAGGATGATGATGGCCATCAGGCTTGGGGCAGGATCATTTGTGAAGTGCACGAGCGTGGACGAGTGTTTATGCAGCGATATCAGGCCGAAAAATGAATGAGGCACTTCAGGAGATGAATAGCAGGTCGTAGCTCAGCGTTAGAATGACATTGAGAATAAAAGCGTCTAATTCTCTGTCTTACAATTTAGCTGAAAACCAGCACCATCTAGAACTTTATTGGACTGAAAGAATACTCAAACTGGAGATTAATTGGTGGCACTCGGGCTTTTTTTTCATCCCTCACCCAATAACAGGATCGCAGTATTTTAATAGAGAGGTCTGACCAATCCACACCATGAATGACGAATATGGGAGGAAGGAAAAATTCTGCAAACGAGTGCAGAATTTTTATTAGACATATATTGAAGGTTGATTTTTATCTAAACATTTCAACTAAAGAAAAAATCAATATACCGAGAAAAAGAGATTCACATCTATGCAGGTGCTTAAGTCTTAAGTTTTCTGAGCTCCACTGTTCACACCTCAGAGATTATTTCTTGACCAGAAGCGTTTAGACTAGGGTTTTTTCAACCAACCCCTAGATTTGTGGAGCACTTAGAGATATGGGGGAGACCATGAAGAGCATGTCAATGACAAAATTCAATTCTAACAATGTACATTGTTGCTAGAATTTATGTTAATCTGCTTGGTCAGGAACACAAGCACCTTAAACCTGAATAAAAATCCATAGAAAATACAGACTGTTTATTTCCTTTGCAGTCCATCCAATACGATGTAACATAAAAGCTGAAGACAGCATAAAAAAGATGAACATGATGGTAGACAAGTTAGAAGAACATAAGAGAGTAAGAGTAAAGTCTATTATATTTGCCTGTATATTATGCGTGATTACTTCTTGGTGTAATTATTAATTAATGACTGCACATTAGGTTAAATTAAACAATTATTTTTCATTATTATTATTTTTCATTTAACTTAATGAATCAAAATGAAGATTTTATTTGATCATGCTTTTTTTTTTTTTGATTTGTCAAACTAATAAAATGGCAATGTTTTTGTTCATTCAATCCTTTCTCTTGTAGTCAGAATCCATGCACAGTACTATTAATTCCTTTACACTGTCTTATTTATGCATTTAATATGTGCATTTACAGCCCTCACGTTCCTTTCAGCGTGAAATATCGTGGTTAGGTGAAACCGTCAGACAGCCGAGCGGATTGTTTTTAGTGTACAGCGATCATTTCACTCTACTTTCATTTACACCCCCAGCACTGATGATGATAGTGGCGACATCTGTGCCACAGATCTGATCTATTTGATGAAACGGTGCAGTGATTAGTCGTAATGCCGGGATAGTCTGAAAGGTTGTGTGTTGATGGACACACGCTAATATACTAACGTGCTATGCTGAGTCTAGTTCTAAGCGCAGTAAAGCGGCACAAAGGGACATGACGCATAGCAAACAGGGGAACACCGGGTTTCAGACAGCAGCAGGACAAGGATAAAGAAAGAGAGAGAGAGGAGAAGGAGGGGATGCCAGCATAAAGAGAAGTAAGGGGTAACCCCCCTCTCCAGGCAAGGGATTCCACTGCTGCAGTGCTCAGCATTTCCTGCAGTCACTCTCCCTCCCACCTCTGTGCTGCTGCAGAGTACACACACTCACATCCTCTCTGTCACTCCCTCACATTTCTGCATTCTCTCTCTCTCTCTCTCTCTCTCTCTCTCTGTCTGAATGCAATTGACTTCAGGGTTGCTGCACTATTGACTGCTCTGCTGTTTAATATTTCAGCTCGTGCACGAGCGCCGTCCATCGTCTTGTTCTGAACAGAGCTTCCACATTCCAAGTCTGCTCCACATTCTCCACAGTACAATTTACAACTACAATGTTGCATTTCCAGAAGAAAATGAGAGTGTGATTGCGAATATGTTGCTTAAACTATTGCAAGACATGCTCAAATAATATTTAAAAGCTAAAGTCACAGTTTAAAAGGTTTAAGGTAGTTTATGTGGCTGTAAGAATTCAAGCTGTAGGAAAGACGATGGGGCCTTAAAAAAACCTCTTCCCTCAGTCTAGCTGACGTCACACACACACACACACACAGAGCAGCGGTCTGAAGTCCGTGAAAAATACATTTAAAAATCCATATAAAAACTATAATACTTATCAGCATGAAAAGTAATAGCACACCTAAGAAGCATTTTAGCGTTGTAAGCATGTTTCTAGTTATTATCGTATTATCGGGCGCTCTACCAAAGAAGCTAAGCTGCAGCTTATAACACTACTGAGATCAATGCAGTAATGTTTTACATCCTTGTTTACGGCACCTACCGAAAACCTCCGAGAAAGACCGAACTGTACGGAAAACCAGGAAGTGAAGTCCGTAAAAATGCATTTACAAATTAATATAAAATAAACTACACTACTTATCAGCATGAAAAGTAATGGCACGCTTAAGCACAACATGGGCAACATTTTAGCGTTGGCACCATGTTTCTAGCTATTACCGTTTAGGACTAGTAATGTTTTACATGCTTGTTTACGGCATTTTTCCCGAACATCTCCGAGAAAAACCGAACTGTGCGCGCTCTCCTTAAATGTCCGTGCGGAAACCAGGTAGTCCGTAAAAAATGCATTTTAAATTAATATAAAATAAACTACAATACTTATCAGTATGAAAAGTAATAGCACACTTAAGCAACACATGATGCACATTTTAGCGTTGGATCCATGTTTTTAGTTATTACCGTTTAGGACTAGTAGCGCGCACAGGAAACGGAATAATAACTAGAATGTTGCATTTCCAGATGAAAATGCAAGTGTGATTGCGAATATGTTGCTTAAACTATTGCAAGACATGCTCAAATAATATTTAAAAGCTAAAGTCACAGTTTAAAAAGTTTAAGGTAGTTTATGTGGCTGTAGAGTAAGAATTCCGAGTTAACTGATTATAGCATGGGAGGCGGGTGCTCTAACAAATACGCTAAACTGCAGACTGCAGTCCGTGAAAAATCCATTTAAAAATCCATTTAAAATAAACTATAATACTTACCAGCATGAAAAGTAATAGCACACCTAAGCAGCATTTTAGCGTTGGAACCATGTTTCTAGCTATTACCGTTTAAGCGATATGTTGCTTAAACTATTGCAAGAAATTCTGAAATTATATATAAATACCACTCCGACCGGGTCTCCAGCATGGGAGGCGGGCGCTCTAACAAATAAGTTAAACTGCAGCTTGTAATGTTATTGACATCAGTGGTACTAATATTTTACAATATTTTACACGTGTCTCCAGCACGGGAGGCGGGCGCGTTAAGTGCCACAAGCGATGAACGTTACAAATATAAAAGCTATACATACTTAAACTAGTGCAAGAAATCTTCAAATAATAAATCCAATCTAACGTCACAGTTAAAATATGAAGTCTAAACGAACCAGCGTCCGCGCTAATCTGAAATGTCCGGGAAGCCCAGGGAGTGAAGCAGAGCTGAAGTTTAAGGTAGCATGTAGCTGTACCCTTAGAATCTAAGCTGTAGCAACCGTTTAAAGACGATACGACCTTAAATAACAAACCTCCTGTTTTCGGCAGCTACCGATAACGTCCGACAAAAGCCGAACTGTGTGCACTCTTTTTAAATGTCTAATGTCACTCTTTTTAAATGTATGGAAACCAGGAAGTGAAGTCCGTAAAAAATGGATTTAAAAATTAATATAAAATAAACTACAATACTTATCAGCATGAAAAGTAATAGCACACTTAAGCATAACATGATGAACACTTTAGCGTTGGAACCATGTTTTTAGCGATTACCGTTTAGGACTAGTAGCGAGTCCAGGAACCGGAATAATAATAATAATAATAATAAAGAGTGACGATAACAAGATAATAACACAGTGGCTGTACGTGTTGCACATGACATGCTCTTTTCCCTATCGAGAACTACCACACATTCATGTTTTTCCAGCTCTGACATTGATTATCAGGGTTCAGGGATGAGATCAACAACCTGTTTCTTGAGATATGATATGACAGGGTGCATGAATTCTGTTAGATATATAAATGTGCTACTTTAGATAAAAAGGTGTGTGTGTGTGTTTTGTTCCATAGCATGTGTGCTGAAACCTGTGTGTGAGAGAGTGAGAGCTGACATGGCTCTCTGCTGGGAGATCGGCTTGTTAACTCCTCATCACTAATTAATGCCAGTCCTAAGTTAAGATCTGCAGTCAGCAGCCCACCACTGCAACTCCTGCAGGGAAAACACACACACACACACACGGACACACAAGGCTGCATCACAGCTGTCTAAATTAATTTTATTGTTTGAAATAACTATTCTGATTGGAAATCTGAACACCATGGTATTGGGCGTCTACAGATTTTTGAACACAGTTATGCTGTACCATATGCAGTGGGCATAAAGTCGAGTGCGAATGTTTGCATATCAATTTTAGTAGCAAGAACGTGTTAATTTCCCAGATGACAACGTGCACAGATGTGCTCTCACTTCTGTTCCTGAATGTGATATAAGTATTCTCTATTCGCTTATAAGAAATGGAAAGTTTCGGTTCTGTGCACAGTTGTGACCATGTGATGAGAAATGAGTTCTGTGTTCATGTGTCAGATTTATTCAATTAATAAAACGGTTCCCCTTTAGCTATAGTGCTTCTCTCTATAAAATGTCATGTTTCCTCATTGTGCTGTGATAAAGAACTGTTAACGCACACCGTCTCATGTTTTATTGCATTTAGAAGACGTTATTTTAGTCATATATACATTACAGCACAGAGAAATTCTTTCTTCAGGATGTGGAGGCTTAGTGGTTAAGGTGTTGGACTACTGATCAGAAAGTTGTGAGTTTGAATGCCAGGTCCACCAAGTTGCCACTGCAAGGCCCTTAACCCTTAATTGCTCAGTTGTATAAAATGAGATGAATTGCAAGTCGCTCTGGATAATAAATAAAAAATGTAATAAAAATACATATTTCAACTTTGGAGGTTGGGGAGAGAGCCACAGGTTCAGCCATGATGCAGACAGGGTTAAGGGCCTTGCTTAGTGGCCCAGCAGCAGCTTGACCTTCTGCTCAACAACTCAGAGTTTTAACCACTTGAGCCACCACTGTAAATGTTCTTGAGCTATTCTTCCACTATGTAGTGTAGTCCGTTTACATTCCAAGCATGGATTAGATCAGATTTTAAAGCTTAATCTAACATATGCTCATCATTTGGCTTTGTAACAGCCTCCATCCTTCTACTGAGCCGCTATTCGATCCCCTCAGTGTCATTCCTAAATATCAGCATTAATGTGGGGTTAAATAGAATGAGTCTAATTCTTTGTTTGCTTCTAAATGACTTGCTACAATTTCAGTTTATTTGGTTTATGCAACCTGAACACACGGTGTAAAATTACTGCTCTGTCTGTGACGGTTTAGGATTATTACATCATTAATATTTCAATGCATGTGAACGCTTGAAGTAATTAAATCCCATTGTAAAGGAATGTGTAACTCTTCCCTGCTCTGTCCGGTGACTGGGGAGAAAAAACTGATGTGTTAAGTGTGTTGGAGTGTAAATTGACAAGCTGAGTGTTTACTGTGTGTGTGTGAAATGCTGGCAGGACGTTATGGTGCACCCGTGGGGCAGATCTCATGCTCTAGGATCTAAATAGAAGACAGTTAGTCAGTTACTGTGGGCAGCTGCCTGTGGGAGCTGTGTGCTGTCAGTAAACCATCCTGTCACCTTTATCCAGGCTATTTTTAGACTGTTGTGTGCTTTGATTGGTTTGTTCAAAGTGTGGAGTGTGGTTGCGTGTGAAAGTGTATGTGTGTGTATTCATGTGAGAATGAGTGGGTGGTTAGTGGTCTCCTTGAAGCAGATGTGTCTGTCAAACAGCTCGACTGCACATGACCAGTTTGTTGCGCTTCCGGATCTGATGGACGTTCAGCTGCATCACCGGTCAGTCGTTCAATAGGAGGGTAACATACCTAAAATAATCTAACCCAAGATTTTTTTTTTTTTTTTTAGTGGCATTTAAGATATAATTTTAGTTGTTGTGCAGGATGTAATTAATGCGAGGCATGTTGACAGAGCTTTTTCTAGAACTAATAATTATTTTCAAAGAAAATTAGTATTGCTATGCAGTGCAGCATTTCAGCCTCCGCACAAAATTAGCTGGATATAGTTGCAGTGTAGCTCTAGGGTTATTAGATGGAAAAGGAACACTGGTGTCAGTGAAATCGTGGTTTGCCTCCCAGGCAGCCAAGGGCTATAAAAATTCCAGCTCATTCAAATTTTCCTCTTTTTATTCTGATCAGTTGAACAAATAAACCTTTTAGTGATCCAAATGTTTATGGCTCTGATCACTGTAGATCAGTTGTGTACTTTCACATTCATTCTCAAATCCCTTTTAAATCAAGCCCTGGTGTGTTTACCCACTTAGTTCTGTTTGTTTGTGTTGATGACAACACCGCAGAACAACACGGCCAGTCTGAGCGAGGTGCCCTCCGTCCACCACCGAGTGGACTCCAGCGTGGCTCGAATGCAGCGAGAAAGTGATGCAACCCTGAATCGATCGAACTGCAGGAAATGAACCAAATATCCTAAGCCAAACTAGCACACATTATATATCTGCATTTCTGGAATTGGAATGCAGATTATACTGGATACAGTCTGCTAAATGTTGTGAGCTAGTTGTTTTATTAAATTGCTTGCAATTTGTATTGTGTAATTGAATCACTTAACCACCAGCTTAGAAGCGCGGAAGAGCCAGCTGGTCATTCTTTGTCCTGCCGCTTTGCTTTTGACCAACAATTGCTTAAAACTATCTTTTCAGCCCTGCCTATTACAACAGCATTTTTTTTTGGTTTGCTTTTTGATCTATTTTTTATATGCAGAATAAAACCAATTCATAGGAAATAGCATATTAACCAAATAAAAGACTCACCAAAATTGCTTAATCAGTGAGTAAAGCTCTTAATACCACAAGCTTCTTTTAGGTGAGGGAAAACTCACTGGACGATCTTCCTGTCAGGCACTCAATACAGAAATTCTTTCCCTGTGAGTCTCTCTCTCTCGTGCTCTCTCTCTCTCTCTCTCTCTCTCTCTCCATCTGGCTGTGTCTGTGCACAGCTCAGTGGAAAACTTGACGTGTTTCCCCACTACTCATCGCAGTTCCCATCTGGATGCCGTTCACCAGAGAACATCAGTAACCTATACCAAAATAGAAAGAAGAATGAGGGTTAAAGTTGAGCAGTTTCTCATACCACACCCCTTACTAGCCCCCCCCCCCATGCCTCTCTGAGCTCTTCTTCATCCTCGTTCTTCTTTCCTCAGACCCCAGTGACACTAATTTAACATGTTTTCCGGCATCAATTGGTCTATTCTGAACTCTGTCCAAAGTCCTAGATGAATACATTTCTGTTTTAGTCTAATAATGACAGTTATTAGTTAAATAATTTAATATTTTAAAATATGTAATTATGTAATTGTCTTAAATTAGAATGCGAGTGCATCAGTGGAGATCAGGATGCTCATTATGGTCATGGAGTGAGCATCTTGGGCTCATTCAGCATAAACCAGTGTTTCTGCTACAACAAATTGAGATGTCTAATGTGTGTTTCATTGATAAATCAGCTGCTTGTGTTTGTGTCTCTTCAGGGCTGGAAGGGAACTCCGACATGGCCGACTCAGAGGCTGCTGTGCTCACCTGCTGTTTCAGAAGGTGAGAGGAAAGTGCAAGTGTGTGTGTGTGTTTTGTTCAGACCTGGTATTAAGATCTGTCTCCGTGATCCAATCACCAGCGGACAGCCGAGAGACATAACTATTCACACCCTGGTATTTTTTAACAACTCTGACACTGACCACTCGAGATCTCGATTCGTCCGTCGCAGGGATTCCAAAAACCTGTAACCCTACCTCACTCCTAAACCAGATCCATATAACTAGCCAACACAACACAACAGGAACACTTATAAATATAAACGATGTGTTTATATTTAGCTGTTGGATGTCAGTTCTTATTTGACTCATAGAGCGCTCTGATTCATTTATAAACACCGTGGCCTGCTCATACTCTTCTCTGGATGTGTGCAATTTTGCTCAGATAATCACAGTCCGTGTCCCTTCAAATAAACACAAGCAGGAATAAACCGGGAGTGTGTACATAAATGGATTCAAAAAACAGACATTCCACAAGTGTAAAAGAATAAAGTGCATGATGACATGCTTCTGTGACACGAATACATAAATAAAAATTGGAGCTGTTGGCGAGTCACTGTTTGTTTAAGAGGAATAAACATTTTGATGCATGGTGTTAAAGGAAAACAATCCACTTCCCTGAGGTTTACTTTGTGTCAGGCCACATCACACTATTTCATACTGGAATATTTTCCTATAACATATATTTTTTTCCATAAGTAAAGAATACCTGTGAGAATGAATAGAAGCAAGAAGAAGAGAGGGCACTTTGCATAGTCAGTATGCATATTTAATACTAATATAGAAATGTAGTTATTATAAGATATGCCAAACGACCAAGCCCTTGACAAAGCCTGCAAGCTGCTAGCAACTTCCACAGGAAGACCACAAACCTGGCAACCTGGTGATGCTTATATAGAGCATATACTTATATATACTTATATAGCATGCATCCTACACCTACTTTGGGGTTAATGTGCAAACCTGTCCCAGATCCACCTCAACAATTGTTCTGTGCTCTCAGAAGACTCATCTGACCCGGTTCGCACCTGCATTTAGTCCTGTCCACTTATCATCGTCCAGAGACCAAGCACTAAACTTCATTTGTCTTAACCGCGTGTAAATCTAACTGCTCTGTATATCTCCTAGTCACTAAGCCACAACACGAGCTGAACAATGGTAATGGACAGGAAACCACACTCCACTTGCCTAAACAATAAGCACTAATATATATATATATATATATATATATATATATATATATATATATATATATATATATATATATATATATATATATATATATATATATATATATATATATATATATATATTTTTGTTCCAGTCCTACTGCATTTTCAATTTAGCTAATTATTCATTAACAGTTTGAACCATCGTTTACATTAACAACAACAAACAGTAATAGCCTGGAGTTATTCAACATTCGCCCACTCGAGAGCTTAATTGCACCACTTTTTGGTGAGCACATAGTTGTCCTATTATCACAAATTACCAGGGAAGTGAATAGAAGTGGCATGGCTCCGACTGAAAGAGCTTCACACACAGGGCGTTATTGCTCATTGACTGTATGCACAAGAATATTTACACACTTATGTTTGCGGTATTTATCAATAACAGAGCGAGCCTTCACCTGCGCACTTCTATAAGGCAGCGATGATTCAAAAGTCTTCTGAATAATTTATACACGCGTAAGAGAGCTGCACTTGATAATAACTCAACCTAACTATCCGCTTTAAGGTTTCTAGAAACTGCAGTTATGTGGTGAATAGCAGGGCACACGGCTGTAGTTCTGCTCTGTTTATAAGACGCATACAAATACGACTGGATCGCATTGAGTGATGCAGCGTCTTAAAGTGCACACCGGAGGCGTGATGAGTCAGAGTCAGAATGCACTCCAGATAGCGTGCATGGAGGTTATAACAGCATCTGCTTAGATCGAGGGAAATGCTGACCAGATTCCAGCAGATGGGCCTCGCTGAAAGCACAGCCGTGCTGCAGAGTCGGCTTTTTATTTATTTTTTTCTCGAAAGCTACATTTTACTAGCAGTGCTATTAAAACAGAGTGGCTTCTTGTGGCACCAATTACAAAGAAGAAAGGCTCGTGATAGTAAAGGGTTAAAAAGACAGTGAGTGAGTAGAAGAGGGATTAGATTGATGTGAGTAGCAGTCTGAAATACGGCAGATTTACTACAGGTCTTTCACATCATTTCAATGACGCTCCTACTTAACGGTCCTCTGCCTCGAAGAGACCTTTGAGGCAGCGATATTTTATTCCTCAGACATCTGCACTTAAAGACACAATCTCCTGAAATGACTCCTCATTAAGCCTAACACAGGCTCTAATTATGCCACACGGAAAAATAAAAGCACATCCCTCTCAGCATTTCAGGAAGTAACCAAGTGTAATGATTTAAAGTTGACAGACACACTGCCTCAGTAATAAACGTGTTGCACGCTGAGACCCTGTTGATGATGCCTCCAAGACAGACAGACTTCCACGGAGCTTGATTTATTTCTGCGCATATTTTCGAGCGTAATGAAATAAAATTGCTTTGTAATGACTTGAGGAGTTTTATTGACACTAAATAATTCCTTATAAATATGATAATTTAGTCATTTTTCAGTTTTCTCTCACACTCAAGCTCTCTGCCTGCGGTGTCAAAGTAGTGGAAGAACAACAGCTGTAATGCAAAGCAAAGCTCATGCACACAGCTGGCTAGGTACTGAATGTGACGGTTTTGTGTAATCAGTCTTCCTTTTAACGTTCAATTAGGTGTGTGCTTGTTTATCTTTGCCTTATAATAGGCTTGCATTAATAAAACACTGTGAATGTTAACTGCCTTAAAAGTTATTTAGACCAAATCATTTTCCTAATCAAGCAGCCGCCATGACCGATTATTGCTCAGTGAGGGGAAAAATGTAGCTGTATCTATTGATGAAGGTAATTGAGCTTGATTGATGCTCGTCACTGAATTGGCCAAAAGACATGATTAAAATCTTGGATCGAGACTTGAATTAGACCGTTTGCATTGTCCGGCTACATGAATCTTTCTCACCGTCCTGCAAAGGGTGCATGCAGAAAGACTTGGATGTCACTCATGATCCTGCAGCACACCTCCTCTCTCAGCAGCGCTCCCCTTTTACTGCAACACTGCCCTCTACTGCTAGTCGTAGGTTTGTCTCTCTGTATCGCAGTCTGCATCATAAAACCGCAGTTACCATGACCCGTGACATACTACCAAATAGAGCACACCAGTGTCTGCTCCAAATCCTTATCTAGCACTAAGTAGAAGCCATAGCAGTCAGACACACACACACACACACACACACACACACACACTGTCCTGTGGTCCATCATTAAGCGACAGCAATAGCTAACAGTCTGTCCTGTGTGGGTGGCCATTCAGCGAGAGCTGTAACAATACTGTTTGCGTTTGTCTTGTCAGAGGTGACGGTGGTGTATCATAACAGCCTGCCGGTGATCTCGGTGAGGCTGCCGTCTCGAAGGGAGCGCTGTCAGTTCACTCTAAAGCCCCTCAGCGACAGCGTGGGCATCTTCCTTCAGCAACTGCAAGCCGAGGACCGGGGTATCGACCGAGTCGCTATCTATACCACAGGTATAACCACTCACACACTAATACACGTGTTCTACTAGTATACTATGGAATCTGGATTCACAACACATTGGGCTCTGGTTCTCTGCCAGGCGACTATGACAGCCACAACTTTAATCACTGAAGTCAGCCCCAAACTAAATAAATAAAGAAAATGCTTTGTTTCATAAGCACCCTTTAGTTCTGGCACACAGAGCTGACTCTTGGCCATGGAGCGGTTATTGTGCGCCTGCGGCTGATTCGCTGCCCGTAGTGTTGGCAGTAGTCTGCTTTTATTAGCGGCTGTCAACACTGATTGAGCGTTGCAGGCTAGCAATGAGAGGGAGTTCTCTTACTGCCTGTTCCTCTTTGCAAAGTATTTGCAGGACAAGAGAAACAGAAGGGAGCAAACTGTGTTCAAGTTTAACTTTTCACAGAAGATGATCAGTTATTTGGCTCTTTGTGTATTGTGTTCCTTTTGTGTTATTAACAGTTTTTTTCAACAGTTATTGCATGAAAACTGATTTAGTTTTGCTCAGTCAAGTTGGAAAAAATTTACTTCTACTTCTTCCACTCCTACGTGTAGATGGCGCGAGGATAGCTTCCTCTACGGGGATTGACATTTTGCTGCTGGATGACTTCAAGCTGGTCATCAATGACACCACGCACCTTGTGCGGCCACCCAGAAGAGGTGAGAGTTAAGAAGATACATTCAGCATTCATCATTTTTGTCCTTATATTACATATAGCTAAAGTGTGTGTGTGTGTGTGTGTGTGTGTGTGTCAGAACTGTTGGCACACGAGGAGGCAGAGCGGCTGAACGACGTTAAGCTTCTGGTGCAGCAGCTCTACACTACTCTGCGCATAGAGGAGCATCAGCTGAACAAAGAGAAGGAGCTGATTGGCCGACTGGAGGATCTGAACTCCCAGCTCCGTCCACTGGAAAAGGTATTGGAGTTCTGAAAGAAACATGTATCACTACAGCATAATTGTTATCTATAGGTTGCTAATGCTTTATAAGCTTATCATAATAACACTACATTTGATTAGAGAAGAATTAAAGAGCTTTCAGGTTCGATGACAGGTTACAGCAGGGCTAGAACATCACATGATCAATTTGATTCATTTCTATACAAATAATTTACCACAAAAAAAGCATTATGTATAAACTACAGTATATTCTATCATCTAATCAGCAATCGATTTCTATTAAAGATTTTTATTTTAAAAACCCTCACGTCACTAGACCTAGTTTGTAGTTGCACTGGTCATTCTGTGGTCATAACCATTATACGTCGATTCATGTCAGCATAACCAAAATGTAAGCAAATTCTCCATTCCCGGATCTAGCACTGAGGAAACCTATTTCAATTTAAAAAATCTAAATCAATTCCATCAGATGTTCACGTCACTGTAGACTTGGCACATAAACCCGCACCTCACTGTTCGTTTCAGGTGAAAGAGGAGCTGAGCAGGAAAGCAGAGCGTCGGACCACCTGGGTGCTGTGGGGAGGCATGGCGTATATGGCCACCCAGTTTGGCGTGCTGGCACGGCTAACCTGGTGGGAATACTCGTGGGATATCATGGAGCCCGTCACTTATTTCATCACCTATGGCACAGCCATGGCCATGTATGCTTACTTTGTGCTCACACGCCAGGTAAGTAGGAACATTTACACACCATGTATCCTCCTCATACTCCTGACTTTCATATAAAGAGAATCCTTAATGTGAACCTCAGCTGCCTCTTTACACTGTCAAGTATAAATTGCTTATTTATTCAACTACACACACAAATCTAATGAGAATTTTGTCATTCATATTTATAACTTGAGAGAAACCAATCTAAAACAAATCCATAAATTGAGACAAATAAGACAAACAACTATTCAAATGAGTTATGATATAAACTCCACAGCAAGAACACATCGCTTCCCACCAAATTGCAGAACAAATAAATGTCATTACCTGTTCAGCAAAAAACTACGACTCAATCGGTTCTGTCTTGTGAGGAATCTGAAAAGACTGTGAGGTTATGCAAAAATTAATGCACACTGGGTGGAGTATGTTATAGACCTCTCATGTACTTTCAGGCATTTGCCAAAGTACATAATGATGGATTTATTACTGAATAACACGGTGTGCTTTTTAACAGTTTATTGTTACATTTATTGTCGTGCAACATCTGAGAGAAGTTATACGTTATAGCCCTTATTAGCTTATTAGAATCTCTCTCATTCTCTCATTCCTTCACTCACACACAGGAGTACATCTACCCTGATGCCAGAGATAGACAGTATCTGCTGTTCTTCCACAAGGGAGTGAAGAGGACACGCTTTGACATCGAAAAGTACAACAAACTGAAGGACGCTATCGCTGAGGTGTGCTCACACACACACACACACCCCCACACCCCACACCCAATTATCCCTGCACTTAAAAATAACACTCCTCTGCCTGAATGACCCTGACTCTCTCCTTCCCAAATTCCTCCCTCCTTGACTCCTCTCTCTTTCACTACTCCTCCACAATCTCCCTGTTTCTCAGGCCGAGTTGGACCTGAAGCGCCTGAGAGATCCTCTCCAGCTGCACCTCCCCATCCAGCAGATTAGCACCAGCAAGGATTGATCTGAGGAAGTGAAAGCCTCCCTTCCTCCTTCCCTCTTTCCTTCTCCCTTCTCTTTCCTTCCCTCTTTCCTCTCTTTCTCCTTTTTCCCTTTATCTCTTTCAGCCCATTCTTCTTTCTTTTTGTTTTGTTTGTTTCCCCTGCCACCTCTTTCAATTTTTTTTTCCTTTCTGAAATGAAATGGAGTTTGTTTTAATTACTACTGTTTTTATGTTCTATAATTTGATTTTGAAAACTGCTTCAAACACGGCGAGTCAAAGTAGAGGAGGAGGGGACGGAATGAAATCCAACGAAAGAAAGAATGACACCTGAAGCCCCTCTGCTGGAGGTGCTGGAGGGCAAACTTGCTGGTTGTGCCTGCAGACCTGTGCGCTCTGGTAACGCTACAGGATCACAGAGAGAACAGCAGCAGCCTACAGGAAGCTCCTGATGCCTAACAGGAAGTGACCTCTGGGTACGGACACACTATCTCCCAGACATGCTGAAAACAATACATGCAGACACATGCTCTGTGGTTCAGCACCTCTTAAACGTACTTTTAAAATAAAAACCTCTAAAGACCTATTTTTTACAGTGGAGTTGTATATCTGGCACAGGAAAGATCTTGGGCCTTTGGGCTTTTTTTTCTCCAGCCCTGGACATTGTTGTTGGGGGGACAATCAAATGCAGGAGAGCTATTTTTGACCCAACGTCCCTGCGTGTGGAGCAGAGTTGTCCTCTGTCTTCCCCTCTGTCCCCTCCTGTCCTTTAGTGGCTGGGACTCTGGACTGCCGCCACATCTCCCTGTGTCTCCAGTTGCATTCTTAGCATGACTGACACGCTCTGCCGTGCAAACGACAGGGCAGTAACAGAAGTCCAACCACACTGCTGCTAAGTGTGTACAAGGGGGGAAAAAAGGGGTCACGTGATGAGCATCATTTCCTGTACAGACCTGTTGCAAGCTGCAGACCAGAGATCTACCGGCTAAACATCACTGTGTGTTCAATTATTCAAAAGAAAAAAAACAGAGAGGAAAACAAAATAAAAAAAAAACAAAACAATTTTGGCACTTTTTATTTTGAAAGCCATATTATATTATATTATATTATTATATTATATTATTATATTTGTTATGATGGGTGAGGAAATCTGTTTCTTTAATATTGGTGGAGGAGTTCTTTTTTTTCTTCTTCTTCTTCTTGTCATGTTGTCAGCATTGCACATCAGTACACCGCCCGGATCAGGCCATTTTCCTCATACGTGAAGCTACGGATATCAGTTTTCAAAATTAGCACGCTTCCAGCGCACATAATGTTTCAACACAAATGCAGTCTATGAACGGTGACAGAGAACGAGTCCACATATGCGCCTTTTTCTTTGAAACCTGTGGAGATTAACAGAGGATTACACAAGTGACAGATTCAGAAGGTTTCCTCTTCTTTTCTGTGCCAGAAAACTGTTACCCACAGTGCCTCACAGCACCCCGTGCAGCATGCTGATCAGGGCGCTCCTATTCCCCTGTGCAGCCACGTTCTGGTCTCTCAGCCTCAGCCCCTCTACGAGCCAGACACATCCATCCTTCAAGATTTTTTCCTGGGCTGTTTACTGTATCATACAATTGCGTGTCAAATAAAAATAAAATAAAAAAAAGAGTGACAAAATCTAGCTGTACAGCTGCACAGCTCCTCTGTATGCCAAGAATATACCGAAGTGTGAAGAGAACCGTGTAATATATTAGATCCTAGACTTAGTTGGTTTCTCGCACTATTTTACGGCATGCTGTAGCGCGTGACTTTTGCATCCTTTCATCTAGAACATGGCGTCTTTAGGGGACAGGCTTTAGAGCAGACGCATTCTGAAGTAGTAAAATCTGTGGACGGAATATCGGACCGCTTGGATACGCACATTTTTTGTTTTCTTTCATTTTAAATAGTTTCACAACAAGACATCAGTGTATTTCTTCTGGACATGGTGCTCTGTTTAAAACCGAGTAGGAACAGCTTTCAGATATCTAACAGCCATGCCCTCGCAGTAATATTTCAAAAGCCTAACTCTGCATGTTGGCCTTGTGTGCTACAAATGAGAAGTGTTTTTTTTCTTTTCTTACCTAAAATGACCTTCTCTTCATGTAGTTTAAAATCAGTCCAGGCCTCCAGGCAGTCACAGCACTCAAGTCCAGTGGCTCGACATCGCAAAGTGAGCTCCGGGATTGTCATGTTTCATAGACCTGAAGCAGAACGGTGCTGTTTGATGTAATACATGGCTTATTATTTAATCAGCGAAATGTCATAGACCGTGCATGACTGCAAGCCTGGAAAATATTTCACCGTGATCCGAAGGAATGTGTCTGGCAAAGTTTGACATTTATAGCAAAAAAGCACAATCATATCAATCCTAGAAAAAGGCCAGATCTGAATAGGCAAGCTGAAATGGAGTTGTTGTGGAGACGGCTAGCCTGGATGTGTGAAATTGTATTGGTGTATGGTGTATGGTGCATGATGATCCAGCTGAAGCTGTCACAGGTGGCTCGATAACGGCTTCTGTATTTCATGAGGAAGAGGTTTTGCTGCTCTCAGCTGTCATTTAGAAATGCTGTCACAGTAAGAACGCATCACCGATATACGGCTTTGTCGATAAGTACAGGCTGATTGTCAGCGTAACTGTTTTTTTGTACAACTCCATGAATGCATTTGAGTAATTTCCATCCATACTGGTCCTAATCAATAGGAGTAAATCAATCCCCTCCTGTGGCCCCTTGGCCTCTTGTCCTCATATGGTCAATAATCATAAATCCTTGTATGCTGTTGCACGCGCAGAGGAAAGCGAGGGCAGGGACAGTGTCCAAAAAACACTTCCTGGAATGACCTGCAAAGCTGATACCAAAATCATTCTCACTGTTCAATGCCTCAGTCGTTATCATCATTGAGCTTTTGGACTTTTTTGGTTGCTTGTTTTCTATAAGGGTTTGCCTTTATTTGCTTTGCCTTTTATTTTATACAAGAGTATATGTAATATATGGAATTTATTCTAAAGCGGGTGTTGCATGAATGTAATGTTTACATGGGGAAATTATATACAAATGACCCAAAAAAGCTGCAAAGATTACAGAATACTGGTTTGTTGAGGATTTAGTGCAGTTTTAATTCCTTCCATGTGCTCCGAGACTGCCCTGAAAGATAGATAGGCAGCCAACGTCCAGCCATGCAACTCTTTTTCATTATTTAATCATTCTCTCTCTCTCTCTCTCTCTCTCTCTCTGTCTCTCTCTCTCTCCATTTATATCTTTCAAATACCTCTTCATAAGCCCACAACTTTTTCCATAGCACATGAATTAAGTTTCGAAAGAGTGCATTATTTTACATTTTTACCACGTGCACTTACAAAAATAAAGATAAAAATATAAATATATCCATATGAGTTAAGCAGGTTTCTCATTGTTTTCACACTGATGCATTTCCTTCATTTCATGTTTGTTTTTATCAATGGCATCAGATGCTGTGATATTGGAAGACTATAAAAATAAAAATGTAAACTCCTGTATCATTTATGAAATGTGTATAAAAGAGAAATGTAATTCACTTATCAATAAATACTTATCCAGTTTTGGAACTGAGAGTCATGATTTTTTTTTTTTTTTCTTTTTTTTGGTCTTTGTAATTCTGATTTTCTTTCAAACTCCAAATTCATGTATACAGTACTGTGTGATAACGGTAGTCAGTATCTATGCTGCAAATGTTGTGATTTGTAATACTGTGTAAAAATCCACGGTTACTCAAGCCCTGATCGTGAGAATAGAGCAGTTGAGCTGACCACATGGTTGAGAAACCAGGTTTGAGGTTCAACTTGATTTCACATGTTTACATCAGGACTGAACAGCTAAGCCTTGACCTTCTCAAATCTGTATCCTTTGCTCTTGTTCTTCCTGTAGTCCTTCATTGCTTCCTATCCAATAAGAATGGAATTTGCAGCTATGATGTCTGCACAAATGTTAAATTCTATGCATGAATGCGTACAAACAAATGGTGATGTGAGGGTCCTCAACCAACATATATATATAAATATATATACCCCCCTTTAGCACCCAATGACTGGTGCAAAGATTTAATGAAGATGCCCCTATTGAACCACATGCAGTGATCTCATATGACATATGACACATTCCAGCTTGTGCTTATTAATGACCTCACTCATTAAAGAAGCAATTTGTTTAATTAAACACTGGCGAATCTTGCTTTGGTCAGGCCTTTGCTGCCAGAACTGATAGAAAATGCGGTGTCAATGATTAAAGGGAGCTCTGGGCAGCTGCCAGGATCGGTATGTGGATTATATATGAGCTCAATGGAGGACTGATTGGTTTGGAAACAATGAAAGGATGATCCTGTCACTGGCCGGAGGTGTGTGTTGTATGGGGCTAGAGGATAGGACTGAAGGTCAAGGTGAGACAGATGTCCTATCTTCTTCTGCACAATACACGACACGGATCCATCCTACATGTAGTGCTTTTAAAGACCCTGCCCTTTTCCCACAAATCTCACAACAGACCCACTTGTGTTAGACTGAAGTCACCATGCTGTTGATTTGGCTGATGCATGTGCTCTTAGCTTTGTCGGCCCTCCAGATTGTGGCCACTGATAAGATCACAGGTATGTGCAGTGCATTTTTAATGTTTTTTCCATATAGATGTTTCTTATTGTCAATTGTCTCTATGGGTCCAGAATGTTCTATACATTTATGAAGGACATTTGATCTCAAGGTAGCCAGTCAGGAAACTAGTTAATACTGATTTGCTGAATTTAAAATGCAGCAGTTTGGAAAAACATGTAGGTTTTAAGACTTTGCTGGACCAAGTTCTGGACCAAGAGTGTTAAACATACAACTTGTGGGTTCAGACTGACCCAGTAATTAGCCCCCTTAAATAAAGATTTTTTTTTTTTTTTTTTTAATTAAAATTATCTTGTGGGCTTTAATTGAAATGCAAATATGGAAGAGTTAGTGGCCTTCTCGGCTATTGTACAAAAAATATCAAATTTTTCTTTCATTTCCACACTGTAACTCTACAAAGTGTCAGAAAAGTACAAGGGGCGATTATTCATGTTTTTTAACATAATTAGGACAATTAATTTTTTTGGTAATAAATAGCGGTCATTTGATTTGTTTTGTGAATGAGAAATATTATGTTTGGTCATGAACGCAGTAAATTTAATAATTATAGGGAGCTAATAATTTTAAGTAGATAAAAATTGTAATGTAGGCTTTCATGTCTAAATACATTTCTCAATAAATATCACTTTATGATGCAGAGTTCAACTTGTGTTAAATTCACTGGTTTAAAAGTACTTTTCTTTTTTGACCCAGGACAAGTCATGTGACTTATGTTATATAATGTCTTAGCCACATCATTTCAACCTAATCCTCCCAGACTCCAGTTATCTAGGGTTTACTCTGGCCATCAGAAAAAACAAGGATATGTCACTAGTTGCTAGATGGAGTTAAGGGAGTAGAAATGATTTATTTTGGCAGTGTACGGGAATCTTGTGTTTACAGCATGTCACCTTGACCTGATCCTTGGCCTCTGTTACTTCCCGTATTAGCAGAACATCCTATAGAGATAGACTTCTTCGCAGTTTGCCTGCTTTCACTAGATTGCACTCGACTGCACTGACTGCTTTTGATGGTGCAAAGGAAGTGCAGGGACGAGGAATACTACACACTGGGTGTGTCCAGAGTAATAGCTTTGTATGTGGACTCTCTAGTTTAAATCTATAAAGGTCAAGCATTTGCAAAACTCTGTCTTTGCATCATCTTAACAAGACAGTTGAAACAGTCCAAGTAAGTTTTATCTCTTAATACCTGGAGCTGGAGCCAGACTATAGCAAAAAGCCAGGTTTTACCCAAATCCTATAGCATCAGTTGATCTCAAAAACCCACTAGACGACTGCTCTGTAGGTTATTCTACATATTACTCTGTTCACTCCACTTCATTTGTCATTTACAGCAGGACGCATGCACTAGCTACTTACCATCTTAATGGGTTTGCAGAGAGAAAGATATTGATACGTCAGTACTTATTCTCTCTGAATTGAGGCGTTCTCTGAAACCTGCTCACCTGACTGAGAAGAAAAGATTCAACGTTATTGAGTCTGACTTCACAAGTCCAGTTTTTTCTCACACACTGTTTCACTGGCTAACAATTTTCTGTGTTTAGTTAGTTATCTTCGGTTAAGCTTTTATTGATTATTCCCTCCTGAGGGTTAGGATGGATTTATTAAGTCAGTGTTGAGGAAAAAAATATTTTTGTCCAAACTTGCATTTTCTCCACACTGTGATGCACTATTTCAAAATTTTTTTTTTTTTTTTTTTTAGATATTCCTGTGTTTGTACTTTCATTTTTTGGTAAATTACACTACCATTTTTATACCTTCATCCATGGCCAGCTCCAGATCCCTGCTCGGCCTACATCAGCCTGAACGAACCCTGGAGGAATACCGACTACCATGTCAACAACTCGGCTGGTGTGCCCTTGTGTGACCGCCATGTAGACGGTGAGTGGTACCGCTTCACTGGTTTGGCCGGTGACGCCATGCCCACCTTTTGCATCGAGGAGAACCACTGTGGCACCCACGCACCAATCTGGCTCAACGGCACCCACCCACAGCCTTCCGATGGCATCATCACATTGCCTACATGTGCAAGCTTCAATGATGACTGTTGCCACTGGTGTGGGATGGTGGATGTGAAAGCATGCCCCAGGGGTTACTATGTATACCGCCTGCCGCGTCCGTCAGTATGCTTCCACGTGTACTGTGGCCGTAAGTCTGCCTGCCTGCCTGCCTTATGTTTCTACATTTTTGTTTATCTCTTTGATTTAATTGCTGAGAATATGAACATGGATCATTTGGTAGATTTCTACGACATCTGTGATGAGGTGGAGTGCACTGGTCCAGACTGTCCACTGCAACTAGAGTGCCGTTGTCCTGCTGGAACTGTTCTGGGGCCAGACTCCCAAACTTGTCTGGGTGGGTAAGCCAAGAGAATGTGAGGGATGGATAATTGGAAAATGTCTAAGAAGTTTTCTTGTCGTTTTTGAAATGTTGAGTATTAATGCAGTCAGGGGAATTGGTTTAATCGTGAAGTTTAATGTTTCTGATTTTACTGTGAAATCCAGACTAAGGGTAATTTAAATTTTTCTAAGCCCTGCAGACAAAAGTGAAAGAATACTTGTCCACTGAGTGATAACAGTAGAGATTAATACAGACAACAGGGCAGAATCAAACAAGGAAGAAGACTGGGTAGATATAACAGTGTTGTTTAATTTGGGGTGACAGCCATTTTGCAGAATCCCTGTCATTGTGTAATTACTGTCTTATCAACTAGAATGCAAATTTTTAATCTCCATTCTCTCTTTGAATGAGAGTGAAATAGGAGAAAGTATTGGATTTCATTACTCCTAAATCACCACTTAGGATTAAATAACTACTAGCTCCATTCTGTCACATGGTAAATCATCGTTTAGTTATTTAGCCTCCCTGCTGTCATTTACTCACAATTGTCTTTCTCTCTTGTTTTTCACACAAGACATAAATGAGTGTGAGAGTAGCAATGGCAGATGTGCTGAGATGTGTGTGAACACCAAGGGCTCATGGCGGTGTGAGTGTGGTCCAGGCCGAGTACTGGATGCCAATGGCCAGACCTGCAATGGTAAGACTAATATAGCTTAAAGTAAATACAAAACACTTTACACAGATAAGGATGTTGATTTACGGTGTTTGCAGAGATCGCAGGCTGCCACAATGTGAACGGAGGCTGTAGCCATGGCTGCTCATCAGAGGATGACTCTTATTACTGTCACTGTCCAAGAGGCCTGATGCTGGGGGAGGACAAGCGAAGCTGCCAGGGTCAGTTAAGTCTACACTGATATGTATGTACACTGATATATCTGTGGGAACTAAATACCTAAATTTATTTAGAAACCTTTCCTTTTCACAATGAGAAATTCTTAGGTTTAGAGTGGACTTGGGTTAGACTCAAGGTTTAGGCTTTGGCAAGACTTATGGTTGGTTTGGGATTGATCTTGGTTTAGGATTAGGCTAAAGTTAGAATTTGAATTTGCATTTGGGGTAAAAAGTGTTGAAATTGCCCCAGGCTTAGGTTTGGTGCAGGGTTTGTGATAGTGTTGGGGTTATGTTGGGCCTAGGGTGATGGATTTACTAGGATTACTCTGGCTCTAGACTTAGAATTGGGGAAGCGTTGACATAGGGTTTAGCAGCTTTTCTTGAAAACCAGTAAGATTTTTCCATTGGATTACTGTTATTAAAAAGGTGTGTCTATTCCTGTCCAGTGCCTGTGCAGTGCGATCCCAGCTCTATTGATGTGTCTGTTCCCAAAGACCTTGTGGGTGGCCTGGAGCTCTTTTTGTCAAATTCCTCATGTCGCGGTGTCTCTAATGGCACTCACATCAACCTTCATTTCAGCCTGAAGACCTGCGGCACCGTGGTCAAGGTGAGGAGAAACAATAAAACCACTAATAATCTTCATTTGTCATTGAAGGTGTTTTGGGCTCACTCAGGAACTCATCTGAGTAAAACTTCCATAAGAAAATACAGGACTTTGATTTGGTGCAAGAAGGCTTTTAGCTGTATTAGACTATGTTAACAATGTAGAAGAGTAAATAATAGTATAAAGATTTTGACTATAGTGGTCAGGTAAGCTCCTTGAAACATTCAAGCAGTATCTTGTAATAGACTGTACTTAGTATAGAAACAGGAAGCCGCTTTATAATCTTCTTTATAGGATTGTACACTTTGGTTTTAATAAAGTTCTAATCCAGAGACAAAGATGGATGAGTAATTGTTCCTTTAATCATTGTTGTTTTGATTTGGTGTGTACTTGGGGTCATTATCTTATCTTATCAGTTGGCAGAGGCAACATGATTTTGGGCTGAAATATCCTGGTCATCAGTCTTTGCAAGAGCCTCTGGAACACTAGCTACAATTTTTCTGTCTCTTTCTCTCTCTAGGTAATTGATGACAAAATTATTGCCACAAATTTGGTCACCGGGCTTCCAAAGTCAAGTCCAACCAGCAGTGGAGATCTAATTGTACGCACCAGCAAGCTTTTGCTGCCCATAACGTGTGAGTTCCCAGGCCATTATGATGTATCAGATGGTTACCTTCCCAGTGTACGCAGCTCTGCACTGGAGCTGTCAGGACACAGTGAGGGCGTCTTCCCGTTCACACTGGAGCTGTTTAAGAGCGCAGAGTTTTCCGAGCCGTACAACAGTCCTCCTCAGCTACGTCTACGTGACGCACTGTACTTTGGCATAGAGCCACGAGAGCGTGTGGAGGGCCTTGCTGCACTTGTAGAGACCTGCTTTGCCACACCTGGCCCTAACTCTGACCAAGTCCTCAAATATTACCTCATTAAAGACGGGTGAGTGAGTTGGGTTCTCCAAAATGGTTTACTTTGGAAAAGGACACAGTCCAGTAGCTCTTTAACAAGCTCTGACTTACTAGCCAACAGTGACAGCATGTTAAATCTTCTTTGGCACATTTTAGTTTGTACTCACAGTTTGATTGACACAGTTCTACTTTTTTTTGTGGTTATCTAGGTCCAGTTAAAACATTTAGGACCTAACTGACCACTTATTGGTTACAAATTCACACGCCAAACATTTTTCCAAGTTCTGCGGCTATACATTCATTGGCTCGGGTATAATGATTAATTTACTTCAACCATGATGGTCAAGAGCCTACTAGTGGTCTGGGCATGTGACCAGTAGGGCCAATTGGTAATCTGTTTTTAGTCCTCAAATAGCCTCAGTAATTCTTCCATAGTTGATTTTTCTGGCTATATTTTAGCTGTTTGTAGTTAGTGCTTGATTATGACCTCCGAGCTGAAGAACATCAGTAACTACAGAGTTAAGTGGAGGTCTGGTTACACATGTGATGTTCAGTGTCACAATGTCCCACTAGAACAGAAGATGTCGACTATTTTAGCCTGTTTTCTTTCTCTCAGCTGTATTTCAGATGAGACCCTTCGCCAGCTCTCAGCTAAAGACCAGCTCTCCAAACACTACCAGGTTCCTGTCTTCAAGTTCATAGGCAGTGACAACAGAGTGAGTGAATGTGCACACAGATAGACCTTCCCATAGTCAACTGTTTGAGATTGAGAAGCCCTTTTTCCATATATTACCCTAAGTCCTGCTTTGATGACACGGTAAGATAACCCTTGAGTCTTCCAGGGTGGATGGATATAACAGCAAAAGGAGGATGCTTGGGCGATGTCTGATGAATCATTTTCCCCCAAACTCATTTTCTATTTCTATTTTTTTTCTTCAGTGAATTAACCTTATGCGGCTCACATAATGCACATAATTTGCACATTTATGCAGATCACATTAGCTGTAAATTACATAATGAAGACTGCAGATGAAATTAGGTAACAAGTCATGCTCTGTTCAGTCAGATGTTTTATATTTGTGCAAACCTAATTATTCTCAGTGCAACCACAAAATAAATGAATTGAAGTATCTTTCTGCTGGGATCTGCAACTAACAATCGCAATGGGTTTTAGCGATTTAAGAGAACACTATTGAGTCTCCATTGATGTAGACGTTGCCAGAGGTCTTACTGAGGGTGCTTCTAAGCGTCATTTTGAAGTCTAAAATGAGAAATGGCCTTACAAACCGTGCTGGCACGCAGACACACACACACGGGAATCAAACGAGAAGTTTGCCATTAGGGACAGAAAGCGAGAGAAAGAAGAGGTGAAATAAATCTTTACTGTTGTGTGTGGGTGGCCAGGTTTTTATAACACAGCGTTTTAGATATTGTAAGGACATTAGGTTGTCCCTTACAACAACAACACAAAAAATCATTTTTATGTATTGTTTTTTAAGAACCAAAGTATTTCCTGAGGTAATCATTAGACAATATAGAAGTCAATAAACCTGCGTACAGCAATACTAAAGTCGATAATAAAAATACTCCACATAAATAGTAAAACTAATATGTGAATGTGATTTTATGCTTGCTGCTTCTGACAGTGACTCAATGCCTTTTGTTTGTGTGTGTGTGCGTGTGTGTGTAGGAGGTGTACCTGCACTGCCGGGTATTAGTGTGCGGTGAGGGAGAGTCACGCTGTACACAGGGCTGTCGCACACGTCTGAGACGAGACCTCTGGACTGATCAACACCAGGAGAAACGCACACTGACTGGAGGACCCATTCTCATTCTGCCAGATGTGTAACACACACTCACAACTCCATCTATAACCTTGATTCTGTGTTCACTCAAACATCATCATACCATGCCTTGTACATAGACTCCATTAACCCCATAATTTCACCAGCCAACTGGAAACTGCATTAGTGTGCACATGCATCTCAGCCTCAATTCATCCACATCACTCAGAAATGCGCTGACATCACACTCACGTATATCTCAGCCAATGACACGCTCTCTTGTTTCATCATAACTTCATCTTTTCTCCGGGGTTAATGGAAGCACTGAAACATGAACATATCCATTTACTCAGCCTCATATTTATATAACCGTTAATATGGATTGTACATTTATGTCTATTGACAGCACTTTTACTATGCATGTCAGATTTTTTTACACAATAAATTCTCTATATTTTGTAACAGTTCATAGATAGATACTATGGCAGGTTTCACATGGATTAATATTATTTCGCCCAAAATAAACACATTTTGCTTGCAACCTCACCGGGCATGTTAACATGCAAAAGAGTTACTGTGTTAAAGTTCTGTGTTAATGAATTCAGTGCTTATGTCACAGCTATGACACACAGTATATCTATAATAGGGTGTACCATTTTCTAGATCTGTATCTGTTAATTTCCATAGTAAGTTCCAAATATCCATATCTATACTCGGATTTAAACCCAATATACACTGATTAGGCATAACATTATGACTGGTAAAGTGAATAACACTGATTATCTCCTCATCATGGCACCTGTTAGTGGGTGGGATATATTAGGCAGCAAGTGAACATTTTGTGCTCAAAGTTGGTGTTAGAAGCAGGAAAAATGGACAAGGGTAAGGATTTGAGCGAGTTTGATGAAGGGCCAAATTGTGATGGCTAGACGACTGGATCAGATCTCCAAAACTGCAGCTCTTGTGGGGTGTTCCCGGTCTGCAGTGATAAGTATCTATTAAAAGTGGTCCAAGGAAGGAACAGTGGTGAACCGGCGACAGGATCATGGGTGGCCAAGGCTTATTAATGCACATGGAGAGCGAAGGCTGGCCCGTGTGATCCGATCCAACAGATGAGCTACTGTTGCTCAAATTGCTGAAGAAGTTAATGCTGGTTCTGATAGAAAGGTGTCAGAATACACAGTGCATGATGGGTCAAAGCTGTTTTGGCAGCAAAAGGGGGACCAACACAATATCAGACAGGTGGTCATAATGTTATGCCTGGTCTGTGTATGTGTGGCTGTGTATGTATATATATATATATATATATATATATATATATATATATATATATATATATATATATATATATATATATATATATGAGAACCCTACCACTATGTTCCTGGAAGCACAGGAATTTTTTGGGGAAAATGTAAGCATTGTTAGCACTGGGTGTGAATTCCTCAACCTCAGCTACTCTGGATCACTCTGGTTCATAATTAGTTTCAACTGGAGGACTCTTTTTAATCCTTTATGTGCCGGTATTATTATTTTTTTTTTTTGTGCATGCCTTCGATCATTTATACCAGCGTGATCATTACAAATGAACATGGTCATGCATCGTATCTGACCACATGTATGAAAGTAAAAACCTCCTGCTCATGTGTTTTTTTGTTGCAAGTCCTGATGCACACCTCTGGTCCCAGCCGGATGCCCTGTGAATGTTCCTGGCAATCATTTTAATCATTTCATTCTGAGAGAACACATCTCTTCAATCTGAATAACATATTCATATCCGGTTACTATGCTAAATTAGTAGAAACAGATTTACCCTTGTTCCTTCCTAGACCTACACCATTTTAGACATGTATATTAGAAAAAGACTTACAACAATGTGAGTTTCCAATTTATTCAGAATAAAGTTCAAAATAACTTAGGAATGTTTAGAAGATGCAAAAGTCATGTGTCTTACAATGTGCTTAGTCTGTGTGAAATAAAACCAGTCTGAATTGTATAAATGACTAAAAGATTCATTTGAGTAGCAGCGCTACACTTTAATAAATTACGAAAATATATTGAATTTAGTCTGAAGGGCACACTGACACTGGAAAGAAGCCAGTCGTAATGTGTTGTTTGAATGATCTTTCCACTTTTGGACAAAAATTCTTCTTCTCATTCAGAAAAACTTCACCATAAATTAGGAATGTTATAGAAATGCTCCCCTCCCACAGAACCATAGGAGTTTACCTGTAAACACAAACCTATAGCTACATTTCTATGTGTATAATATTAAAAAGGCATGAACAGAACGCTGGGATTCAAGCATTTCATTGTTGTTCGCTCCACATGAGTCTTTCGCACCATTGGCCTCTCTTTGGAGTCCGCTGAGCTCTTTCTGCTTGAGTTTGAAGGCGGCACTTGGTAATGGTGAGTCATTGTGCTTGGCAGGAGGAGTGGTAGTTCTTACAGCTCGTCTTTCTCCTCTCCCTCACAGATACATGCTGCCCTCTGGCTGTTCATGAACGGCCTGCAGCCCAGAGTCCATACCGTGTTGTACATGGTGTCTGCAAATGCCTCGCAAGCTGAGAGAGAGAAAGAGAAAAACGAGAAGCAGTTTATACTCTCATTAATAATACTCAAGTGCACAAAAAAGCTATAAGATAAGCCAAAGAGCAAGATAAGACGTCAGAGCGTACAAAGTTCAATAGAAATGTCATCATGCAAAGGAACAGGCAGCTTATCTTTAACAGTATCGATATCACAAGTTTGCTCCTATGAGACTCCTCTCTTGTTTACTTCAAGCAAGCACAAATGTGTCATGGGTATGCGAACTGAAGCACTTCTCACCTTCGACCTTTGACACGAAGCCCAAACTCTTCTTCAGATCCCCGCAGATGCTGTGGAGGCACCAGCGGAACTTGGTGTCGCAGCGGTACTTGTTGGAACCGCACGTGTCGTAGCACATGTCCAGCTGGTTACAGCACTTGGTCATGGCTGGGATGCCCATGTCGATCTATGTGTGGGAGAACATTGTGTAGAATTAGTGCATGCTGGAAATTTTAAAACTACTATGTGTTTTTGTTAGATGCTCTTGGAAAAGGTGTTGCTTGGTGGTGTGGATACGGGTCCTAACTTCCTAAGGAGGTTTTAATTTTTCTGTAAGAGAAACACTTAAGAGAAATAGAAACCAAGAGATCTCCATCTCCTAATTGCTTCCCAACCCCAGGTGGAAAATTTACTCTTCATAACCTTCATAAATAAAGATAACTGGCTGTAATGTATCATGGGTGGAACCATCAAGGGTGCATGATTTTTAGCTTTAGTATCATTTATCTATAGCTTTAATTAGCTTTCAGAGTAGTAGGTAAGGTCTGATTATGTATGACTGATTATTTCGCACTAAAGGTACAAATATGTCCGCTTGATGGTACCATCCCTGTAGCAAAAAAAAAAGTGTCGTTTGGTACCGTTATTTTCAGAAGTGTTAATGGATCAACTTAAGCATTCTCTTTCAAGTCTTTCTCTTCCTTTAGTTATTCACCGAGCCCTTAAAAAACCCTGGTTGGAAAAAAACACCATAATGTATTTGTGAGCTCTGTCGTGAAAATGGAAAGACATGCTGGTGTTAGTCTGTTAGTAATGTTTCAGAAGACACATACACTATCCGGTACCTGGAAACCAAGCAAAGAGGAGGTGCAGCCATTGGGTTCAGGCATCTGGTAGCCTGGACGAGCTTGTGGAGCTTTACCTGTCAATCAACAAACATGCCTGTGTTACCTTACATGCAGGAGAAAACGCAGTCCAAGACATGCTCAGATTTATCCTGTATGCGTAGCAAAACAATATATATATATATCAATCAGAGGGTTTTCCCTTTCAGAGACAATTCTAGGTAGCTCCTATAAAGCTAGTCTTTTCCTAAGACTGTATTCTCTGTTACAAGCATAATAATAAACTAGGTCTATCACCCCTAGAGTGTTGTGTATTCCCAGGAAAGGACGAAAGGTTCAGTAATCAATAAAGACTTGAGCAATGATCTTGAGCTTTGTCTGCATAAATATGATATTATCTGCTAAGTTATATGAGTGCTGAACTCATTCTGATAGAGATAATACTCTGAAGCAATAGTTTTGTAAGACTTAGCAAACACCTAAGACTCTCCAGTGTTAGTTTAATGAACCAACACACCAGCATTGATCAAGTCAAAATGAACAGCAGAACCAGGCTTTGCCCTCTCACTTCCCTTCAGAATGACTTTCAAGGGGTGTCCATGGCCAAGAGTGTTAAAGTAAAGGCCGAGCCATTCACTGAAACTACGTCACAATTCTGTCAACATCAACATTTAGCTTGGCTTGCTTACCATATCTACAGCGGTACTGGCACACACCATCACGGCCTCCCATCAGCTCCAGCAGCGAGTCAAAATACCCATTGACGGCTTGAAAGCTGCCTCTGATGGAGCTCAAGCCCCATTCAGAGTTGTCCTCTGTGTCCTGAGTAGAGCTAGCCTGGTTTCCCCCTGCAGGAGCTTCTGCTTTAGCTGCTTCAGCCTCTGGCACTTTGTTCAACTCTTCAGCTGCTGCATGATCAGGAGATGAAGGAAGCTTCTCGGCAGCAATGGAAGGGATGAGTGTGGCAGCCAGGCCCGTGGAGAGGCAGAGCAGAAGAACGAGGGCACAGCGAGAGAACATGGTGTGGGACAAGTGTCTGTGGAGTGAAAGAGTGTAACAGCCTGCCACTGATAGTGCCTCATGGATAGGACTTTGAGCCCTGATTAGATCAAGCAGACAGCGAGGCACTGACTGGTGCTAAGGTCAAAGGGCACAGTAGTATCATGCTAGGGGAGAGAGCATGTTTTTGAGCCACACACCTCCTTTATTCTAATTTTTTTTTTTTTTTAAAATACAATCCTCTTCACTCCATCTTCTTTAGCTGAAGAGACTAATTCTGTCTTTTTTTTTAATTTTTTTAAAAAAATTTTTTTTAAACCATGGTGATCAATATCTCATACTAAAACAATCTAAAGTGCCAGTGTTTGAAGCTGAAGCTATATTTCAGAATACAGTATGCAGTGTTTGGGATGGGCGATTTATTGCAATCCATTGGCAAGGTTCTGGGTACATCTAGTGGTTAAACAGATGAACAACATAAACATACAATCACTGCAAGCCAGCAAACGGTCAAAGGGCAGCATGTATGGAACTGCTGGCTGTGGTCATTGTTCCTCATGATGGCACGTCCTCAGAGTTCCTCGTCACCGTATCTGTTATGTAGCTGATTCCAAAAGTACATGCTGTATGAAAAGTGATGCTATCAGTTGCTTTGTGTCTGACTGATAAACCACAGACTTTATTGTCTGACACTCTCTCATTAGTCCAAATGTTTTTGGCCTCTTCAGAACAGCAGAGACTGAGTCATTCACACAATATGGTGACAAACCCTGTTCCTTTATAACACATCCTCATGACATGGTTTCTCTTACTCTTTCAAGAACTGTATAATTTTAAATGTTCCTAAGCAAAATGAATCAGTATCAGTGTATACATTCTTTGAAACTGAAAGTGTTGTGAACATTCACTAGTGCTTAAAAGTTTGTGTACCCTTTAGAATTTTCTATATAGGATCTAGAGATCTCAATTAAACACAGGAGATAAAAATATTATTTTTGGTCATTTACTTATTGAAGAAAAGTATCTTCATTCAGTAGCCAGTATTTTTCTATTCGGTTTTTGCAGGCATAAAAAATTTGTCATTTATACATTTGTGTTTATAAGAAAAAATATTAATACAAGCTATAATATTAACATAAGAATGGGGTCTATGATATATGTATATTAATAATATTTAATATGATAAATTATTTAAAAAAAGAATATTTGTTCCTGCATTTCTTGTCAATGGTATTAATTATTTAAAAAGAAACTCATGGCCAAATTTTAGAACAATTTGCCATTTTAACCAGCACCAGTAGATTTACACTCTACTTGTCTCTACACAAGAAGTTATTATTTACTTTTATTATAATATTACTATTATTATTATTATTATTATTATTATCTATTTTTTATAATTTAAAACCTTTCTGTCTTTCAGTAAAATATTATTTACCAAAAAAAAAATTGAAGAGGATTTAATTAAAGAATATATTGATGCTGGAGTGTTTTGAGAGGCTGTTGATGCAGTCTTGGAAAGTACATCTAGCTTATGCTTGTAACACAGTGACAATGAATAACTCCAGTGATTCATCCAGTAACGTCAAACAACAAGAAAATCATGAGCATTTTGCTGGTAAGTGACCATCATTTGAGAATCACCCATTAATAAAGTGTTATGAAGTAACCAATTGGAAGCAGATTACAAAAAGTTATTCCTTAGTCAGGACAGATGTATAAAGGATCCTATTTAGAGCAATAGTTTCTCACATATTGGTATTAACAAGCCACTTCCTGTCATGCGCAAGACCTGCTGCCTCTCTATTTAGTTTGCCGTCATTAAAGAGCTAAAAATTTTCACCCCATGCAGATGTTTACACAGAAGTCAGAGTCACAAAGTAGCTCATTCTTGAGTGTCCTAATCATGTCCATTCAGTGTGGTCCATATCTCCTCCCAAACCTGCCTGTAAATGAGACAAATCAAAGTCTGGACAAGCCTGGACCAAGGACCATGAATGATGCTTAATAAATTCTAAATATTGATTCTCATGCTGTGAAAAAAGTTATGATTGTAAAACAGTACATACATTGATGTCTCCTCGCTGAGTTTTGCTTTTCTTAGGATTGTTGAAATGTTTTGTTCAAGATCCTTTAAAGGAAGGAAAGGACTCTTTATATATATATATATATATACACCGATCAGCCATAACATTATGAGCACTGATGAGAGAGGTGAAGTGAATAACACTGAGTATCTCCTCATCATGGCACCTGTTAGTGGGTGGGATATATTAGGCAGCAAGTGAACATTTTGTCTTCAAAGTTGATGTGTTAGAAGCAGGAAAGCTGGGCAAGTGTAAGGAGCGAGTTTGATGAAGGGCCAAATTGTGATTGCTAGACCACTGGATCAGTGAATCTCCAAAACTGCAGCTCTTGTGGCGTGTTCCCGGTCTGCAGTGGTCAGTATCTATCAAAAGTGGTCCAAGGAAGAAACAGTGGTGAACCGGCGATAGGGTCATGGGCGGCCAATTCTCACTGATGCACGTGGGGAGCAAAGGATGCGAAGGTATTAAAATACACCATGCATGATGGGTCAGGACTGTTTTGGCAGCAAAAGGGGGACGAATACAGTACTGTTCATCATAATGTATGATGTCATAATAGGTCATAATGTTATGCCTGACTGGTATATACACTACTGAAACAGTTAAGGATATTTGGCTTTTGGGTGAAATTTATGGAAAACGGAAAAAGTTCACACTACAGTGATATTATATCATGAAAGTAGGGCATTTAAGTAGAAGCATGCAATGGTGATTTCCTCATCTCAAACAATTTACTGAAACAAAAGCCAGTGGTGGGTATACCACAACAAGTGCCCTTAACCATCAATTACAGCTTGAAAACGATGTCTCATGCTGTTCACGAGTCGACTTATTGTCTGCTGAGGCATGGCATTCTACTCTTCTTGAAGGGCGGCCCTCAGGTCATTGAGGTTCCTGGGTGCAGGGTTACGAGCCTCTACACTGCGACTCAGCTGATCCCATAGGTTTTCTATGGGATTCAGGTCTGGAGAAAGTGCAGGCCACTCCATTTGAGGTACCCCAGCCTCCAGCAGCCGTTCCCTAATGATGCAACCTCGATGAGCTGGAGCATTGTCGTCCATGAAGATGAAATTAGGCCTGTGTTGTTCATGCAGGGGCACAATGACTGGATTAATGATGTTATTCAGGTAGTATTGGCTTGTCACTGTACCATTCACAAGATGTAGGGCAGTTCTGTATTGAGTAGACACACCTGCCCAGACTGTAACACCACCACAACAGTGGCTGATGCATAGCGCTCTCCTTGACGTCTCCAACATCGTTGGCGTCCATCATTTCTGCTCAACATGAATCGACTTTCATCAGAGAACAGGACTGAGGCCCACTGGTCCCTCGTCCAGCGTAAATGCTCCCTGGCCCATGCAAGACGATGACGCCTGTGCCTGGTGGTGTGGTCAGGTACCCTTGCAGGACATCTAGCACGCAGACCACACTGATGTAAACAGTTTTGAATGGTCTGACGTGACACTTGGGTGCCTCTCACCTCCCTTAAATGTGCCTGGAGTTGAGTGGCATTCATCATCCGGTTCCACAGGGCACTGTTCACAATGAAGCGGTCATCAACGTGGGATGTAGCCAAAGGACGTCCAGTTCTATGCCTTTCTGTGACTCTTCCAGTCTCTATGTATCTCTGTCGCAACCTGCTGATGACACTCTGTGACACTCTAAGCTCAGTGGCCACTTCCCTCTGAGAACATCCTGTTTGAAGCCTCGCAATGGCGAGGTACTGTTGATCAATTGTTAGGTGTGGTCTTGGTCTCATGATATCGAAATGTGAACAGCATGATGAAGAGGACTGTTTAAATACCAATTCTAATTGAACCAGAAAATGTATTGGTCGATTCATGGATCAAACACCAGTTGTGAATTTTGCCGTTAAGCACCTTGTTAGAGAACAGCAAGTTATGCAAAAAGTACTGAAACACTGAACAGTTGGACATGTGCATTCAAAAGTGTAGAGAAGGTCAAATTAAGTTCACCTGTAAAGGTTATAGTGCATTTTAGGTGCATCCTGAAATTTCACCCAAAAGCCGAATATCCTTAACTTTTTGTGAGTAGTGTATATATACATATATACATATAATCTTGTCCATGATTACCTTATTGGTTCTCTGAAGAAACACATTTGAAGCAGCAAAGTTCATGATTTCATCCTAGAGACAGAAAAAGCAAAACGTACATGAAAACATAAAGTTCCCAATGTTGTACTCTTAACTGAGTGTAAAAAAAAGACAGTACTTCTGTGTCTATGATGCCGTTCTCAAGAGCGCTGGTGGTAACAGTGGACACCATCGTCTCTCGGATGTCTTTCTGGAGCCTCTGCACCTCATTCCACACTTTCCACACCTGCCAGCTTTTAGCCTCCAGCTGACCGAGGGAGGACAATTCACACTGGTTCACTCCTGAGAACACACTCTCATCACATGGACCTACTGACTCGCAGCTTTCTTAAAAAAATAAAAAACAAACTGACATTAAATGTAATGATTTAGAAACACCCATTACTTTGTTTTAATACAATGAGTTATAAAATATGACTGCGCTGTAAATATATTCAGCTGATGATTATAGTTTGTTTTAGAAATAATACTGGGAAATTAAAACATCTGAGAAATCCTCTTGGCTAACTGTGTGATGCTTAGTTGTAAGTGTTTGTCCTAAACATCTGTGTGACAGTAAAACATGGTGAGTGTGGTGAGTGCTGAATGATTTGCTCGGGGTTATGGGTAAACATCTGTTGTAGTGCTTTGTACCATTTTCCTTCTGGTCTACCAGAGCTTTGGCTTGAGCATCTTCATACTCTATTCGGACTCTGAAAGGGGGGAAAAAAACCCATCTTCTATTATTAGTTTTGAGCAAAATGAAATGAAAATGACTTTAAAATAATACCTGTCATTTTCCTCTAGAGCTCTCTTGGCTTCCTGTTCCAGTAATAACACATGGCTTGCTGCTTCCTTTAACTCTGTTGCTTCTGTGGAGACTCCGGAGGAGGTAGACACAGACTAAACACAAGATATACTTGTAAGGACTTTACCTAATAATGCTTACACTTAAGCTTAATCTTAACTCTAACCTAAAGCAAGATGAAGCCAGTTTCTTTATAGGGTCCAGCCTGATGCCTAAACTGACAGATATTCTTATTCTTAGGAGGACATTTGGTGCTCACACACACAGACACACACATTATCAGATGACTGATAAATGAGGGCTTTGACATCTGTCTCAAACGTCAGCATTGTACCTTAAAGGAACTCCTAACCAGGTATAAACCTTAAGTATACCCCTGCCATTTTGATGCATTTTATAGAAATAATCCCAATATCTAATTAACTCTAACCATGTCAAGACCATTTACTTTCAGAGATCGTCTTCTTTTATTGTTATTTATACATTTTTACAAACAACTATTGACTGCTGTATTTTTTTTTTTCTTCTTTGACCTGAGATCTGCAATGTAAAGCTCTCACCTCATTCTGGAGAGATGACTGGGAGGAAAGGAGTGACTCCAAGTACAAATCATACTCGGTCTGTATACAACAGGTCAAATAGTGCTTAGTTCATACTTAAAAGTGATCTAAGATTAATTAAGGGTGGAAAAGTGAAATGGATCACTTTTATAACATTCGTGAGATTAATATGTGTGTAAATGACTGGAAAATAAATCCAGTGAGATTTGCTCATTAGTCAAAGATGTGGGTGTCTGACGCGTGTCTGTGTTTTAACAAGGCATTATAGAGTCTCACCTTGATTTCTCGGAGGACGCTGCCGAATGCAGGTGAGCCGTCACACACGTCATCAAAGACATCACTAAATACGGTGAGGCGCTCTCTGCAGGGACCTCCACTGGCAGGAAGTTTCCTCAGTGCCTAACACACACGCACACACGCATTAACAATTTCCTGTGTCGGAAATGTGCATCAGTCTCTTGCTGTCCTCCGAGATGACTAAGTAGAGTGTAATTTGTCTGCGTACTGAAGCACAGACATTCGCCGAGCCTGGAACCCATCAGTCAAGCTCAAGAGATTCACAGTGGCCCTAATATGGCTTCAGAGTTTAAACATGAAATAAAATATTTAACATTTTCATGTCTGAAATGTTTTCATTCAAGATGGACCTTGGTTATTTATCAGTGAGGTTATTTATCAATGAGTTATCAGTCATTTATTTCACTGTTTACTTTCAAATCAATGAAATAAGACTTAGACGCTGCAGTCAGTTTTCTGTGAGAGGTCATGTTCATGCGTCACATGGGCCAGGAAAACATTTCACAAGACTTAATATAAGGAAAATATTGGCCTTTCAAAGAGCTGGAGAAAGGGATTAAAAGATATCCGTGTTTAAAGAATTCAAAAACGTGGACACTTCCAAGGAATTAAAGACTAATAACTAAAAAACTGCCAGGGAGATTTGCAAAAAATCCAATACAAACATCAGGAGAGTTGGAGAAATGAAAAGTCCTCAGAGACAAGAGGAACAGTCCACATTTCTGTAATCATCTGATCATTTGTCCAGTTATATAACTTGCATTAATAACAGAACATGTCAAAAGTAAAGTAATGCAAACTTTTGCACTCTCTGTAATTCTGACCTGTTGAAGCCTGCGCTCATGCCGCTTCGCTGCTTCTCGACCGCTCAAACACTTCCTGGTGGTCAAGTCTTTTGTCCTTAAAACCTGCATCCTCCGATACCCTGGATCACTCCAGGTAAGCCCAGCTTTGTGAGAGTGTGTGAACCAGCAGCTGTCCTGTTCCACCGTGTCAGACTCTGCACACCTGTTTTCCTGTATTACTCTTCTCAGCTTAGCTAGCTCGGCCACATCCTGAACTCCTGTCAGATCAGAGGTCAGCAATTCCTTACCAGGACTTTCTGGCCTTTCCTGGATCCTAGGCTTCTGTAGTGTGGTGTCTATAGTGAAGCTGTGCAGGGCATCAGTCATTTCATCCATGCTAGCTTCCATTTTGCTCCTTTTCTGAACTGACTGACCCTTGTCTTTACACTTGGGGTTGTTCCATATGGGCTTGCATGGCCTGCAGTTAAGGGCTCTATGAGCCAGACTGTTAGGACCCAGGTGACCTGAGCTGTAGGTCTGTATGTCAGCTTTGTGCGCTTTTTCCACACTATGAATAAGTTCCTTTAACTGGCGCTGCATGTCTGAGCGCCTCAGAGTTTGGCTGCCTGATACAGACATGGCTAAAGCTGACAAAGGAGAGAATTCATCATTTTTTCTGGATCACCTTCAGCACGGGACTGACACAATGCACTGGTAAGAGTATATTACTGATGATTTTATTAGATACACCTACCTCCTTGGTTCAGCTTGTAGGTTTACTAAAGCTTTTTCTATGCACGTGGAGTGTTAATTATCTTCTAGTCCTTTTTCTGATTCTGATCACAGGACTGCTGTTAGCTGGATGGATAAAAGTGTAAAAAGGTGGTTAAAACACTAGCAACACGTTATAATATATACACAATATGGTGCTTTCTTTCCACAGGATGAGCTTGAGATAGCAGCAGATCACACTCAGTATTTGTACACTTTAATGATTGCTGATAAACTGACCTGTGAAGGTGGAGGTGGGTGGATTGATCTCTGTCTGTCTATAAACCTTACTGTATTTCATTCAAGGGCGACACAACAGGTCACGTTGTCAGCACACAGGGTCCCCGCTTCGATCCTGACCTTGGGTTACTGTGTGTGTGGACTTTCAAATGTGTCTGTGTGTTTTTCCTCCACTGTCCAAATTGGCTGTGCTTAACTGAGCATAGGTGTGAATGAGCTGTGCTGGACCGCCATCCTGTCCGAGTTGTGTCCCTACCGCACGCCCAGTGTTCCCAGGATAAAGTGTTTCCTGAATGTGAATGAATGTGAATCTATCAAATCACATGTATTTGAATAGCAAATCAGAGAGAATGTTCTCTTTTTTAATTATTATATCACATCAACCCAGAATGTATTAATATTTAACTGCACATTGTACCCAAATCAATCATTCAAAACACTGGGTGAAAATGGGAATTTACAAATATAATAGACAATATACACCGATCAGGCACAGCATTCTGAGCACTGAGAGGTGAAGTGAATAACACTGATTATCTCCTTATCATGGCACCTGTTAGTGTGTGGGATATATTAGGCAGCAAGTGAACATTATGTCCTCAAAGTTGATGTGTTAGAAGCAGGAAAAATGAACTAGCGTAAGGATTTGAGCGAGTGTGATAAGGGCCAAATTGTGATGGATAGACGACTGGATCAGAGCATCACCAAAACTGCAGATCTTGTGGGGTGTTCCCAGTCTGCAGTAGTCAGTATCTATCAAAAGTGGTCCAAGGAAGGAACAGTGGTGAACCGGAGACAGGGTCATGGGTGGCCAAGGCTCACTGATGCACATGGGGAGTGAAGACTGGCCCGTGTGGTCTAACAGACGAGCTACTGTTGCTCAAACTGCTGAAGAAGTTAATGCTGGTTCTTCTAGAAAGGTGTCACCGTGCATGACGGGTCAGGGCTGTTTTGGCAGCAAAAGATGGACCAACACAATATTAGGCAGGTGGTCATAATGTTATGCCTGAGTTGCTAATAAACCAAATGAGAAAATGTCTAATACTCTCCATATAAGGAATCTTCTGTAATAAATTTCCAGTCTGGTCTATCCTCAATTTAGCAGAACTGTTTTTATGATACAATAATTAACCAGTGTAAAAATAATAATTGATAAACATGTATAATGTAGGCAAGATACAGTTTGTTTACTCGCCTTGCGTGTAGAACTGGGCGTCCAGCATTACCAGTACCTGTTAGGTTCTAACACAGGTTGCTATAGCAGCGCGTTCTGATCTGTTATTGGTTGTCTTTCAGTCACGTGGTTAAAGCCCTAAACACGATTACTTATTTATTGAATTTAATTTATTTCAATTGAATATGTTTTAATAATCTCTCCCGTTAATTCTGGCTGAAACTAAACTCTGAGAACCGCAGGTCGCCAGTACTTTCTGTAAGGGACCGTCTAAAAAGTGCATGACGTAGACTTCTACGCAAAAGTCTGTAGTCGCCTACCCTCAAGCATGAGTACTTGTAGTATTAGAATAGTTACACGTATAGTATATAATATACAATAAAAATATAATAAAATTATATATGTGTGTATAACTTTAATACTTTAAAAGGATGCAATTTTGCTCTTCTATTCATACATCCCACCAGGAAGGCTAACCATTAGAATTGTCTTAAAATCTCTGGATTTGTATTTTTAGTTTAATTTGTACTCAGTTTTTGTGATATTGCACTTGAAATAAGTCATAAATCCTTCTGTACTGTACTATAAAACTACAGTAATTCAGATAACCTGTAAAGTACTACAGTCCTGAATCTTTCGTCGTTGTTTGTGGCATTAATTTTTGTTGACGGTCCCTTACTCATTATTCTTTATCAGTTTATTATTTTATTTCCTCCAAGGTTGCTCTAAAACTAGTTGGACAATAGTGTGCACCTCTTCTATAAAATATGACAATTTACTTTGGACAGTTGTATGTTTTTTTTTTTAATTCTGTCCTCTATAGTTACTGTTTGTTTTTTGGTGACTAAATGTGTATTATTAAGCCAGACAAGTCAATTGAAAGCAACAAGAATCAAATGTTTGACTATTTGTTGATTATTGCTGATCCATTAAGGATTTTGGCTTTAACAGAACGGCTTTCTAAAAGATTTTGAGGTAGTTTGTCAGGGCAGCAGATAAGATCAGACTTTGTGCAAGATCTAAGTTCTCCCATGAGCAGAGCAGTTGGAACAATCTGGTTTTCATGTCGGAAAAATTTGTTCACGTTCCTCTCCATTCCTTGACACTGAGAAGAGAAGAGAATTGTGCATTGCTCTTCAAGGGATGAAATTTGGTATGAATTTCTAGATGACTTCTTCACTTGAGGACTTCTGGAACAAAGGCATGTTTTTCTTGGGGATTACGTCAGTGACTTGTCTTGAACACTTCACAAATCCCAAAGTCTCGTATTGGCTTTGGTCAATACTCTTGATAGTCTGGACAGACATTACTGCTTGTTCTGTTATGACTTGGTTTGTGTCATGTACTATCAATTCTTGGCTGTCTTCAGTGAAGGGGCTTGAAATACACAGCCATTGACGTCTTGCACAAATTGAGCCTGTGTAGAGGCTCCCTGGTTTGGTTATGTTAGGTTAGGTACTGACCAGTAAGAAAATGTTTATTAGAGAAAAGTAATCGGGCAAAGCAAACTCGGCAAGATCCGTTCATTTGTTGGGATTCATTTGTTAGGGTAAAATACGTTTGAGGCATAAACAATTAGAAATCAGCAAAAATTGTGTAACATAGTGTTCATTTGCATGCTTTAAGAATTTGGTTTCTGGGATGCAGCATTCCAGTTATTCCCATGTAGTAGCATTATTTTTCATTTGTTCCTGTTCACAGAGGAGTCTAATATTGTTGCATGTGATTCTATAACCTTAGTGACCTGAGCAAAGCAAGCCGGTTGGCTGGGTGTTGTGGGAACAGTGTTGTACCTTTTGCATTTTTGCTAATCATAATGTTGTCATTTTGCTGTATTGTTGCAACTAGTGGTTCTCTATTCAAAGCAAATACGTGTGTAGAAAGATGGAGACATCCTTTACGACTCTCTCGTTTTATACGGTTATTCCATTAGTAATTATTGTGGCCATGGGTGCATGATCTACTGCTGAAATTATCCAGTGAAGAAATTATTTCTTGAAACCAAAATTCCTGTCTAGCAGCAATGAAGAAAAGAAACTGTAATTTATTCATCCTTATTCAGTGTATTCAGGGTTGCCAGTGGTTTAGATCTTAAACCATCTGTGAAGTCCATCAGCCATCAACTGTTGGTTGTTGACTTTGACACAGATTCACCGATTCAGGCATAACATTATGACCACTGACAGGTGAAGTGAATAACACTGATTATCTCCTCATCATGGCACCTGTTAGTGGGTGGGATATATTAGGCAGCAAGTGAACATTTTGTCCTCAAAGTTGATGTGTTAGAAGCAGGAAAAATGGACAAGAGTAAGGATTTGAGCGAGTTTGACAAGGGCCAAATTGTGATGGCTAGACGACTGGATCAGAGCATCTCCAAAACCGCAGCTTTTGTGGTGTGTTCCTGGTCTGCAGTGGTCAGTATCCATGAAAAATATCTGTTAAGTCAAGTAAGTACCCTTTAAGTCCCGTAAATTGCTTGACTTAAAGGATCTGCTGCTAACATCTTGGTGCCAGATACCACAGCACACCTTCAGGGATCTAGTGGAGTCCATGCCTCGACGGGTCAGGGCAGTTTTGGCAGGAAAAGGGAGACCAACACAAAATTAGGCAGGTGGTCATAATGCTATGCCTGATCAGTGTTCCGATGTTTACTTCATGGAAGGTGTTCTGGAGATGGCCAGCGGTTGTGAAAGGGGTTTTTATTTGCTAGGGAAAGAGTTCCTCTCTCATCTACTTCTGTTGTTTTCCCAAGTCTTCTGAGCCTTTTACTTTTCCTGAACTCACATCATATTCTTCCTGTTTAAGAACATACAGAGTAGCTGATTTGGCCTCAACAAATGTTTCTGCCATCATTCTGATGGGCTTGTTTTGATTTTTCACCTTAATGGTGGCTTGCTTCACTGACAGTACCAGCTCTTTGGACTTCATACTGAGAGTTTACAGCAACATTTTCCTAATACAAACACCACACTTGACCATCTGGCCATGGAACAGTTTAGCAGCCAACTGTCCAATTACTTTTGTTTTCTTAAAAAGGGAGAAAGTGTGGGAGTGCTTGTAATCGGACTGTAATTCCTATACGGTTTAGCAGATTTGGATGTAAAAAACTGTAAAAGATAGTAATGATTTTATTTAAAGCACCAGTATACTATAGTAGACAGCTAACATAGCAATAACAAACAATAACTGATGTGGCTGTATAATAATCATTTTTGCTGTGATCTGGGAAATTAGATATAACTGTCCTGATTGTGGAAGTTAATGCTTTGCTGATTATTTTAATCTCAGTGTTGATTTGTACAATGGGCTGCTTTCTTGTGCAAAGAGTTCAGAAGAACTGAAATTAAAGCAGTATCCATATGTGACGGGATAAATGCTGTTTTATTAATATTATTATTATTTACTGTGCTTTTATACTTATGTACTTTTATAAATTAGTCAAATTGTTGTTTAATAATCTTTATGAAACCTGAAATCATTTGTGTCTAACAGTTTGTTCTCTGACACTTATTGTGTACATTAAATCTCTCTTTGCTCAGTATTTAGTATGGAAGTGATCTGGTATTCAAGCTTTTTTTGTTTCTATATTTGTGTCCATTATCTGAGGTGTACACTATATTGCCAAAAGTTTTGGGACACGCCTCCAAATCATTCAGTTCAGGGGCTGGGCTTGACCCATTAGTTCCAGTGAAAGGAACTCTTAATGCTTCATCATACCAAGACATTTTGGACAATTTCATGCTCTCAACTTTGTGGTAACAGTTTGTGGATGACCCCTTCCTGTTCCAACATGACTGCACACCAGTGCACAAAGCAAGGTCCATAAAGACATGGATGAGTGAGTTTGGTGTGGAGGAACTTGACTGGCCTGCACAGAGTCCTGATCCTCAACCCCATAGAACACCTTTGGGATGAATTAGAGCGGAGACTGCGAGCCAGACCAAAACTGGGACGTCTGCCTTCACATGCAGAAGAATTTAATATGGAGTTGGTGAGCCCACTCGCTCATCCATGTCTTTATGGACCTTGCTTTGTGCACTGGTGTGCAGTCATGTTGGAACAGGAAGGAGTCATCCACAAAGTTGGGAGCATGAAATTGTCCAAAATGTTTTGGTATGCTGAAGCATTGAGTTCCTTTCACTAGAACTAAGGGGCCAAGCCCAACCCCTGAATTCAATGATTTAGTGTGGTGTCCCAAAACTTTTGGCAATATAGTGCATGTAAAGCTATTGGTTCGAAGAATCATGTTTCCATTTACGTCTTTAATCGTTATTACTGTTGATCTTGGTTGAAGTTGATTTGTTGGGTAATTTCTTGACTAAGCCTTTGTATATTCAGCATGGAGAGGTGTTTAGTATTTTTTTGTGTTTGTGGGATTTATGTCGTTTTTTTTCCATCTTGTGTGTAGAGTATGAGAGAAATCTTCCCTCTCCCATTTCCCAGAGATGAGTGGGTGAGATTTCTAGGGAATCGTTGGTTTCGCTTGCAAGGAAGAAGTTTAAAGAAGAGGAGTGGTGAAATGATGAGAAAATTGTGTATTCTTTTGCGGACGAATTTTCTCAAGTCTGAAGTAGTTCATGTAACGTTTCATTACATCTGAGTGGCAGTATCTGAGGTTGTGTTGAAGTTCGGTCGTATTTTGAGGTTAAGGGCTTTGTTTAAATCCCAATGATGACAATTGATGCTGAGGAGAATTCTCGTAGTATGAAAGGAAACGTGTGGTCATCTGAATTTGGGTCTTTATATATGATGGAATCGCTGATTAGACACGTTATTGATGATGTATCGGATTTTTGTGGAATAAGTCTAAGCTCCTCAGCTTAGAGTTGTATGATGTATAATAGATTTGATTGAAGTGAATGGATGGTTGAACTGCACTTGGTGGGAAAAATCTAAATGTACAGTTATTTTAAAACATTTAGGAAGGAGGGGAAAAAGAGGTAAGATGCTAAGGCTGCAGCTTTTCCCATATTCCCACGCTGATCCTTCATTGCTGGACTTTCATGTAGAGGTCACGTAGTTTGTCTCTCATCAGCGAAACACGTTTGCCTGGCCAGTTTGAACAGGGGATACAGTATGTTGTGCCATTTATCTGTTCGCAGTGGAATTAGTCACCGAGGTCATTTCCTTTCGTTCCACTTGTGGGATGATGGGTTCGGGTCAAATTTGTGGTCTGGCTCAGACACAGTGGACGCTGTGAAATCTCATGTTTTGCAACTGCTTCAGCTTGAAGCTTTAGTTTGTGTTGCAAGAAAGGTTTGACGAGATATTTCAGGCTGTCACTGTGGCTTTCCTGGTATTCCTGTTAATATTAGCGTCTCTTGTGCTTCTGTTCTTTTCATTTCTCTAAAAGAAAGAAGTGAAAGTGACTCTCCTAGAACTTCCGTCAGTTCTTTCTTATGCTACGTAAAGTCAAGGCTAGGTCTTTTATTTCTTGTTTTAATATCTGACGAAGTTTGTTTATTGATTGTAGTCCAGTGACCTTTAAGGCCGCTCGCTGCTATCAGTAGTTATTTCGGCTTTTCTCTTTTAGGCTTGGTTGTGGTTTGTCTTTTTCCACGATGTCATAAAAATAGCTGTCATTGTTAAATCCCTGGACAGATTCACTGCTTGGATGATGTCCAGACGCAAGTTTTTTTTTTACATCCATTTGTATTCCCAAGAGCAGCATAAGTTATATTTGGTGTGTAGCAGCAGGGCACGGCCATGCCGAGTCTTGCCTCTGTAATTTTGTGACCTTAAGCTTCACACTTGCTTGGTGGCTATGCATTAACTTTTATAGCATAAAATGTGCTCAAGGAACCACAGCTGGATATGAAACTAGCAATTTAGCACTACTTTTTAATGTGTAATCTCTAAAGAGTGTGTGTTTCTTTTAAATTAGAGTTCCTGAAAATATATGGGGGGGGGGGGGGGTGCACAAACGTTTGAGTCCCCAACTTAAAACAATAACACTTGAAATCAAACTAGACAGTAAATAATATGCAACTTTTTTTTTTCCAGAAATATTTAATAAAATTACTGCTCTTATATTTACAGTCAAGACATTCCTCATTATTCATGGGCAACAGTGGGTCTACATGACCGTTCACTTTAATGATGCACAACTTTGCTCTGTACAAAACAAACAAACAAACAAACAAAAAAAAAAACGCTAACTTTTTTTTTTGTATAAAAAATATAAGTTAATTTAATTCTAATTAAGAAAATAACAATGCTAATAATCATTGAAGGTTGCATTAATAATAATAGCAATATAATAGGAGCCATAATAAAATTAAGGACAACATAATAGTATTAATAATAATAATAATAATAATAATAATAGTCTCTAAACATAGTGCATATGAGGGGAGAAAAAGAAGCTGTGGATGAGCTCAGTCACTGAGGTGGATAATGCTGTGAAGTTCCTCTTAACTCGGATTCTTGTTTTAAGGGGTTTATGGTGGGCACACATGCATGCATACACACACACACAATCTGAAAGTGCATGGCTGCCTAAGACCTAAGGTAGCACCATAAGAGTGTAGCTTACGTCCGTGAATACAAACACATTTTCACACACACACACACACACACATTGCACATGTGCCAAAAGGATGGAGGGGAAGAGAAAATCTGTCACACACACACACTCTAATGGAAGCTGTACTTACTGAACATACATGACCATATCAGACATTGTACTCCTTTGGTAACCCAACCCCCCCCCCCCTCCCCCCTACAGGCATGGTTAAGCAGTGCCACTGTGTCGCTTACATTCACTCATCAGTTCTGCAGGATTTACACGAAGGCGCTCAGAGCTCTGGCCACGTCCCAGCGTATTACAGGCTGAAAAACAGAAACGCAAGCCAAATCAAACCATGCATGACACTGCTCTATTTTCGGGAACAAACCATTTAATCGGAGAAGACGCTGTACAGGCGTCTCCGACTTCATAGGCGATTCGAATTAGTCTTTGGCCGTGTTGTTTGTTTCAAGTGTAGCCCAATTGCGTGCGACTCGAATGTATTGTTTTGAACAATTAAGAGCACAGTGTGTGTTTTAACACAGTGTTTCATTATTCCACACATAATGATTTGAAAATCATTGCGATTTGAGAATACGCCGAAGGGTTTGACTGTTTTTTATTACTCGGAATTTTATTACTCCTCACACTCCATGTTTTTTTTTGTTCCATTCAGTGTTTCTAAATAATTTTCTTAATGAAATATTCACTTATTGCTTTAAGATGTTCTCTAAGATCTCTCTAATAGTCATTCATGTCACTATTATTCTATTAATCATCATGGTAGCATTATAAGTTTCTCCTATTTAGTTTTAACCCAGATAGAACTATTAAGGTCAGGGAATGTTTCGAAACAGTAATTATGAGTGCCATGTGTTGCTTTTTTGTGGGGAAAAAAAAAACAAACAGCTAGGCAGAAATGTTAGTAAGCCAGACTGCATCAGTCATAGTGGTTGTTTTTCTTTCCTGTCCTACATATACAGTACTACAACTTTTTCTCCAAATTCAGAGGACTAAGAGCGCTAAGCACTAATGAGCCGTGTGTAAGTCTTGTGCATAAGTATGACAGTAATATAAAAATGAACAATAAACAGCTCTATTTTAGAGTGCAGTGAACATTTCGGAAGTCTATATAAATACAAATGAAATATTACCGTTTAATGAGAATCTCTAGGTTACGTTTGTGTGTCTGTCACTACAGCGTCACTGTGTAGAACATTTATTACTGTTTGCCTTAAAAAAAAAAAAAAAAAAAAAAAAAAAAAAAGTCAATTGCCCAAGGTCCAGCACTTTTAGGACGAGAGGATCAAAAGCTGATTTGTACATCAGGTTGAATGGTCATAGATTTTTTTTTAGAGAGGAACATTGTGACTCTCGTGTGACTACAGTAAGGTTCGTCACAACAGCTCTCTTACTTCAGACGGATACACTGCAGGGTTTGTTTTTCTCCCCCTGCCCCCGAACTCCCTCCCCACACAGAATAGGCTGTATTTCTTCATTCAAGTACTGCAAAACATCTTTGCACAAATGAAAAGAACACGTCCACGAGTCTGCCACCGTGCTCGGCCTTGCCTCGCGCACCTTTAACGCTCCCTACCGTCTCTCCCGAAACTTCCCGAGTAGGTTTCGCGTTGGATGTTTTGATCACAGCAGGAATTAAAGTACCGTTTCAGACGATCTGAACCTTCTCCAGTTACAAGTCATTTAGTAGGAACTGCAAGGTTCAGATTTTAAGGCCTCTTCAAATATAAGACCACAAAAGAAACCGTTTTGAAAAACAAACAAACAAAAAATTAGATTTCACCTCAAAACTAAACATTAAAAAAAAAAAGCAAAAAAAAAAGCCACCATCCGAGGAAAACTCGAAGCTAAAGAAGTCCATTCAGACCAAAGGCGGTCCCACACTGAGCAGATTTGAGGCAATCGAATCCTGCTTCCTGGGAGAGCCATTATAATTAGAGTCTCTAGCCTCTGTCACCCACTGAGGTAACGCTTGTTTTGCTTTGTCTTTTTTTTTTTCTTTTTAAAGATTCTTCCTTTAGTTGCTTGGTGAATATCACCTCTCCTGCCTGGCCTCTCTGCTCCCTCCCATCTCCAGAGGAAGTGGGATTGTTCTAAAGGAAGTGCAGTGTCTCTGGCAGGGTGTGGATGGTGTCGTGTTCAAGGCTGAAGGTCTCAGGCTGAGTCAGTTGTCCACTTTGACTGGTCCAGACTCTAGCAGCTCACTCTGCTCCGGTTCCTCACATGGAGTCCACGCGCATGGCTCTTCCCCTCGAACGATACGCTCCCACTGGCCCAGGTTTTCCCTGCATGCACATAATGATACGCTTTAGAAAACATTCTGAAGAACTGCTACATAAATACAACAACCAACAAAATTCAAGTGAAAAATAAGTAGAAACATTTTAGTACCTTCCTTATTTTACTTAAATTTTGGTTGCTATGTTTTATTAAAGGTGGAAAAAGATCTGACAAAACTGCAAGGCTTCTAAATCTGTGCTGCTAAATCTTAAGATGTGTTGTAGGCTTTTGTTACACCCTTGTACACCTAGATATGATCTTGTGCACAAAAAATTTACTGCATGTGCCTAATGTATCTTCACTATGGCTTCTAGAAACTACCTCGAGAACCCCTGGAGATTATCTGGGATTCACATCTAGGAAATTTCTTATACCTTCTGCATGATCTCTCCTGGACACAGACTAGTCCAGTGCTTCATTTTGCTGACCAGGAGGTAAGATGAGCTTATTTGAGGAGCTTATGTGTAGGGCGAAGAGCATTAATGAGCTCGTACTGCTGAGGTGATTTATGCATCTCTCTTTGCCGGGATCACATCAGTACATCTGAAGTTCAGGCTAGTCCTGCTAACATCTGACATACTAGCTTTATGCCACAGCACCTAGGCATGTAATGGTGGCCACTGAAAAACACGCCACATAGCAGTCAACGTAATCCTTGCATTAAGGTACATCAAAGGAACACAGCGAGTGAGAGCACATATGGTATTAGTGGCTGAATCACGGGATCTGACCCTATTTGTGCCAGCTCTATTTAAAGGTGAATGTCACGGTTGGTCCAAAACCTGACGACTAGTGTGAGCTGATTGAGCACCAAGAGAAGGAATTGGGCAGTGAAGCTCCACTGAAGGACATGAGCCATTGTGTGTGACTGCATGAGCCACTGTGATCATCATTTTACAATCAGTGAGCCTACAGAAACAGTAGGTTGTCAAACAAATACAGTTATATGACTCATGTCCTTTAGTGGTGCTTTAATGCCTAAGTCCTCCTCTTGGTGCTCAGTCAGCTCACACCAGTTGTCACGTTTCGGGCTGGCCCGTGATTCGACGGCTAATGTGGCATGGTTTTCAGTGGTCATCAGCATTAAGTTATTATGTCTGGTGCTAGCAGGACCATGATGTATTACCACATGTCTGACATCCACGGGTCATTTCTGGTGACTCTCCAGCACTGCACTCAGTAAAGAATCAAGCATTTTCACTGTAACTACACAAACGACCCAGAGTTCTGTTCTAAACACGTACTAAACCATCCACATTAATAGAAACACCTGCACATTCATGCAGTTATCCACTCAGCCAATCAAGTGGCAACAGAACAGTGCAAAAAGAAATATCAGCAGATACAGGTCAAGAGCTTCAGTTAATGCTCACATCAATCATTAGACTGGAAGAAAGTGTGATCTCTGTGACTTTGACTGTGGCTTGGTATTTCAGAAACCACTAATTTCCTGGGATTTTCACACAAAGTCGCTAAAGATTACACAGAAGACTGGTGCAAAAAACAAAACACATCCTGTGAGCAACAGTTCTGCAGAGGGAAACATCTTGTTGATAATAGATGTCTGAGGAGCTGCCGTAAGACTACAATAATTTAAATAAGCACTCTTTACAACCATGATGAGAAGATGATCATCTCACCATGCACAAAATCCAAGTGGATGGAAAGTTAAGACTCATCAAAGCTAGACAGTTTCGGTCAGTGAGCCTGTAGCCATTATGTGCCTCAGATTTCTTATCAGACAGGAGAGGAACCTGATGTGGTCTTCTGCTGTTGTGGCTCATGCACCTCAAGGTTGGATGCGATGTGTGTTCTGAGATGCTTTTGTGCTCAATATAGCTTTAAAGAGTGCGGTCAGGATCTTTTGTTTTTCACACCATTCTGTGTAAACTCTTGTTTTGTGTTTCTGAAATACTCAAACCAGCAATTCTGTCACCAACCACCACATCATGGTTCAAGTCACAGTGATCACACTTTCCCCCTAAACTAATAATTGATATGAACAATTAACTGAAGCGCTTGATGAGTTTTTGCATTGCACTGCTGCCATACGATCGACTGCATTATGTGCAGGTGGATAAAGAGTGGATGTGTTTAATTTACTGGACAGCTAGTTTATACCTGTTGAACTACTGTTTCAATCATCCTACCTTATCACAGTGAAGTGTTTCCATATCTCTGACATGACTTTCTTAATGGAAGATTTAAAGCTGTTGCCTTGAATAACTGACCTGCAGGCTCGAAGAAGAGGATCAGATGGAGGGAACAGCTCAGACAGTGTGGTGTAACAGGGAATGGCCACTGCATTGTAAAACCCCACCTACAAACACACACAGCTGTGAGACAGTGGAAAAAACAACAGTAACTAAAGTAACAAATCAACTTAGTTCAGACATTTAAACTTCAGAATAAGGTTCTGAAGCAGTGTCCCTTTTTTTCTTTTTCAGGTCTGGTGCTACCTGTCCCTGAGGAACCTCATCCTTCTTATCCCTGTCCATCATGGGAATGGGCTGCATTCCTATCTTCTTCATCTCATCCCCCTGGTGAATAAGAGAGACATGTTTCATGCTCTATTTATTTCCTGTTTCACCAAGCTGAATATGTGTGCAATAAGTGTGCACTGAATTGTAACATGAAACTGTAATAAAGCTTACCTCAGCCCAGAACTCTGCATAGATGTCATTGGCTGTGAGGCGAGTGACAGGCCACAGTTTAGTAACAGAGCAGAGATCACACGCCGTCATCATCAGGCCTATTACGCGGTCCCTGGTATGGATGAGTAATCATGACACTGATCAGCCTCATAATGTCATGTGACATTCTTTTTACACATGCAAAGGTGTTATAGTGCGTGACCTCTGACCTGTGGGCGTGGTTGTTCAGGTCCAGCGCTCCTGTGCTCAGCAGATCAGCAAGCTGTTTGCGGTTGCCGAAGTAGAGTGCCAGGTCGGTGGCGATGATGGCTTTGCGGATGATCTCTAGCACCTGCTCGTACTCGCTGGAAGTCAGGTTGGAGAAAATATTGTGCCCTTCCAGCTATGGGAAACAAAGAGATCAATAAAAAAGCAAAAGCTCCACTTAGGAGGCATACGGCTCAGCTAGGGGCAGCAGCAAAGCCAGAAAAAAAGGGTCCCAAGACTGAGCAGGTGAGATGGGAGTTTACATAAGCAACTGGGAATCAGGTTTGGGGGGGGGTTTCATGTTTCACTGGACAGTCCGTACTTCTGCCTAAATCTACAAATACAGAGAAATTGTTCAACTAGAAGCTCTTCACTAGTGTGAGAAAAAGAAGCTCCTCTCTTGATCATTTCACATTTTCCCCCTTCATCCAAACATGTGGAAATCCTGCTCCTACACCCTTCGGTGTTTTGCTAAGTATCTCACTTCAGAACAGTACCATTACTGTGAAAGGATCAAAGAGGGATTACTTTCTTTGCTGGGGTGAGGCGTGATCTAGCATTTTTCCACTGGACAGCGTGACGTGGCTGATTCATAATCCGCCATGTTGTCACTATATTCAAGCCTTAGTGTATTTAGATACAAGCCAATTCAGGACATATGGGTGGAGCTAAAAAATAGACCATCACAGACCATCAACTGGTCAAACAGTCACATAGATGTCCTGTAAAGTTCTCACTGGCAGCACAAAAAGTCCTTTTTGTCTGGCAGCAAGGGGATGTGGTACTGTAGCTTAGTGGTTAAGGTGTTGGACTACTGATTGGGAGTTTGTAAGTTCGAATCCCAGGTCCATTAAGCTGCCACTGCTGGGCACCTCAGCAAGGCCCTTGACCCTCAGTTGATCAGTTTTATATGTGGTGAGATAAATATAAGTGAGAGAAATTGTAAGTCGCCCTGGATATGGGCATCTGCCAAATGCCAGAAATGTAAATGTAATTTTATATTTCTTCTGTTTGAAGTAAAATCTATCGAATCCAAAAATGTTTCCTAATCATGTTGTGCTCTTTACATAGGTCAGAATTAATTCAAATGAACTTATTTGAATTTTAAGTAGTATTTGCACCCATCAAGTCGCTACCTGATGGCTTCCAAGGAAACTTCTGACTCTCAGTAATAGTTATGCAGTGGGAAAGTGGTGCCTCTCGGCCAGGATACAGACAGCTCTGAGTTTGCATGTCACTGAGCTGTGACGAGTAGCGCTGTTCGGTGGAAAAGTGCTAATAAAAAAGGCGATGAAGTCAGGAACGGGACACAGCTCACCAGGAAAGAAGCCAAGAGTGTGTAGATGCAGTGTGATGCAGAGCTCTACCTGCAGGATAGACACCGTCTGGGAGAAATGATGCTGTTCCATGGTGGACGTGGAGTACAGCGCCGCCAGCGGGTGGTCAAACTTCTGCAGGTAGCTGTTACTGTAACCTCGGTGGTCGAGATCATGACACAAGCAGGCTATGAGCAGACCTTTCCTCTGGGTGAATGGAGAAAGAGCAAAACATGAGACTGTATGTAAGAAAACTACTTCCAAAAAAAAAAAAAAGTTTGGTTCATGCACTGACCTCCAGTTCAGTGAAGATTCCAGAGGTTTTCTGGAGAATGACGTACATGCAGTGGGCCACCGTCACCGCATGCTTCCAGTTGTGGTATGGAACCCGTCTGTAATTCTTTCGCACTGACATGGTGAAGCGACACAACTTCTCCAGCTCAAAACTTTACAAATACACACAAAACAGCCAGATCACAAATGATACAGAGCCATTCACACAATGTAGGCATTTTAATTGATCACAAAGGAGCTCTGGTCATTTTACAAAGACCATAGTATACACACACACACACACACAAACAGTATTAATTATTAATTACAATTACACTGAAAGAAGAAACTGCTTTTAATCTTTTGTACAATATTCCAGCTTGTAATCTTACTTGAGTCAATTTAAAGACAGAAATGCACTTTGAATGTGTTACATTCACTATATATAGTGTACTATGTGGGGTGTACAGCTAGATGTACATGCTATTGTGTGTGTAAGTAAAAAAAATAAAAAATTAGGAACCTTGCCAAAGTGCATGTGAGTGATGAAATTAAATAAAATTTTCTGTGTGAAAGCATGATGATGGTGAATGATGAGTTATAGGCCTCATAGGAAACTGAACAGTGTTTCAAAAACTACTTATTTTACAATACATAAAGGCTAACAACTACTGAAAACAGAAGGATAAAGTGCCGAGAGTCACGCAGAAGAGCCTGAAGAAAATCTGAAATGAAGGAAGTGTTGCTCATTCATGCTAAGGATGAAACTGGACATCCGGTATGATTAATGCTACAGTACAGAAGTGAATCATGTCAATGCCGTGGCATTAGCACAGAAAATAAAATAGTGATAAACAAATTCTTGTGTTTGGAAACATGAATTCCATTTATCAGTCATCATTTCCTGTGTAACCGGACTTTTCTGGGAACTATGGTGTAAAGGCTGTAAGTGTGAATGACTCAAAAATCAGAATATTAGTTGTAAAGGATGATCTGCTGAAAAATTCATGGCTTGTTTGTGAAAACAGAGCAAACAGGTTCTTTTATTGTTTTTATGTAAGGCTGCTAATTTTCCTGTCTTTAAACCTGTTTTCGATCCTGTACAGAGGTCTTAGGTGTGACTTCTTGTTCTCACCTGTTTTTCCCACATGAACTGTGAACCATGTACACAAAGACTGCAGGCCAGAGTTCCTCATAAGGGCTAATGTCAAAGTGGAACCTATTAAGAGAAGCAGAGAGTCAATGAACTGCATATGATCATCTTTTGGCAAAAAAATCGCTGTCTATTTTTTTTTTTTATTATTATTTCTCAGTGAAGCCTGTCACTTTGACCTGAGCCTGAGACAGCTGCTGATCTTTACTCTATCACTTTACAGTGTGTCCCTAGGAGATTTGATTCGATTTGTTTCCTAATTTTATGTCAGTGTTAATCGCCTGCTTGCATAGTGTACATCGACTCATCCTCCCCAGTTTATTAAATAAAATTCAAGTAAACAGGAAAAATTGTGACATTTTTGTTGTACTATTGCTCACACGAAATGGAAAGAATAGATATTCAAGATTCAAAGAACTTTAAAGTTATTTAATTTTATTTAGTTTTATTTAATCACAGCTCTGGCAGCACAAATCACAGCTTCATATTAATGCACTTTGTTCTAATATTTTATTGTGTCTAATTAATTCACAGGGAATTGTCAAACCAATGCTCATAAGAGGCTGTGTGGGAATGGCTCTATCGCTACTATAACGTAAATGATAACAGGAGCCAACTTTATAACTATTGTGTACATTCCATAACATCGTTATGAATTTATGAATGTTTCAGTCTTCTAACATCAAACTACTGTACATAAATTTCTCAGGTAAACCTACTGTACCATATAGATCATTTTCTGAGTACATTATTAGGTATACAAAAAATATTGTATATAATATCTGTTGCAGTGTATTTAACTCAAAAAGCCTGATTAATTATGAATACAAAAAAAAGGTTAACCTAACATTACAGTAAAAATCTGGACTTGCAAGGAAAGTGTCCAGAAAGAATCTTTATATGAGCGCTACATGGTAGGTGTACCTAATAAATTGGCCAATTCGTCTTATATACCTAAGCATTTCCACATGCTCCAGCAGTGTTTACTCACAGTTCAATCTCTTTGTATATAGGGGTAGGAAGGGAAAGCTGTGTGAGAGTCTTCCACTCCTCAGATGTGCAGATGCTGTGGTATGAAAGTTTCTCCATCGTCACTCTGTAGATGCACTCTGAATGTCTGATCCGATGATACATCTACACACACACACACACACACACACACACACCATCAGGCTATTGAGTAGCTTTTCCTTTACAGACACATGAGGTACATAACTGAATATCAGTGCATTATTCAGGCTAAACACATGATGTTTCTAAACAGATTCAAATGATATGGACAGGAATCTGATTTTTTTTTCTTTCTTCTCCAAGCTTGACAGAAAGGTTCACAGGACATCTGATTGAGACTAGATGTGTGCATCAGAACTGACAGAAGCCATGTGAGTGGGAGGTTTTTTTGCATTTATGTGGGCGAGCGTTTTGATATGTAGCTCGCATGACGAAAAGCCTGGACTGACCAACAGGAAAGCAGGAACAACTAAAAATATCAGGGTAAGTACAAACAAAACTATTAACTAGACGAGGGGGGAATTTTAAAAACAAACACCCTCCTGGATTGGAAATCTGAATACAAATATCGATAGGAATTTGTGAATTTAAAGTGCAAATTAGATTGCTTTAGACCGGTAACACACACACACACATTCTTATGGGTGATGGTTTCTCCACAGATATTCACAGAAACATACACTTTGTGGAACTCTATTGTTAAATGTGTAATACAAATAAAAGTGAATTGAAATCCAGCAGTTGTGGCTCGGTGTGCGCCCGAGTACGCACATGTAAAATTCACACCCAAAAATCCCAGCCCAGCTGTGTCATTTCTAACCGTTTCAGCAGTGGCTACAGAGGGCATTATTTATTGTTTTTTCCTCGGCAACTGTTTAGCCACTAAACCTGATCCCTGTCAAAGGAAAAAATAACCCTGAAGCCAAATTTCCAAAACTAAACCACATTTTCGCCAAACCCAAGGAACAATTGCTACTCTGTACACAAGACTAAACACCACTTCTCTTTATACACACACGCCGCGGCTGAGTCTGTTTGTCTTCTGACTGTGTTTAGCACTTAACAGTAAGAAGAGGCTTCAAAATCTTACACAGCCTAGACAGAGAGTTTGACTTTAACATTTAATTGGGAATCAATGTACTATAATGACTGCATGATAAATCTTCATGATTAATGTCTTAGTGATGAGAATTCAATTCCACAGCACCTTAGACATGCACAGAAACACACACATTATGTAAATTCAGTCTGTGAAGGCTGATGCTATTGCTTTAAATCAGAATCTCATTGCTGTGTTTGTGGTTATTAAACATTTCTGCAAGGATTTAACTCCGGAGAGTGCCCGGTTCCGTCCGCCCTGAAAGGGTTTAGTTTAACACACTGGACTGGTCTGTCACTCACATTTGCACAGTGTAAGGCCAGAGCACAAAAGACAGCGAACATCTTAAAGTTGTTCTCGTCAGTTTTAGTGAAGGCACTTCCGTTCAGCTTGTTCACCATCTGTACCACGCCTATTACGGTCCCTCGGCTGACGATGGGCATGCACAGGATGTTCCGTGTTGTGTAGCCAGTATACAGGTCCACTTCTCTGTGAAAAGTGAGAAACGCAAGAAAAGGATGAACAAAAACAGAAAATCACATTTAATCAGGTACATTATATTATATATATATATAAATATATAATTATATATATATATATATATATATATATATATATATATATATATACATATATTATATAGAGAGAGTAATATACATGAGAGAGAATCTAGTGGTTAGTGTTGTGTCGCCTCACAGCAGAGTTACTGTCTGTGTAGGGTTCGGGACGTTCTCCTCATATCACATACCAGCATGAATTTAAGAGGTGGATGAAAGGAAGAAAGTCATGCGGTCACAAGAAGTTGACACTTTACACATTGCAAATTAGGGATTTGTGTTACCTGTTGAACCGTGGGTCTGCATAGGCATCTGGAATATTCAAGACCTCTCCTGTTCGTGCCACTTGACCCGCTATGCCCTTCTCTATAGAAAACCTAAGTGAAGACAGACCGAGTTCAATTTGAGTATGCGGTTTTTTCCCCTGCACAATTAAACTGAACATTCACACAAAGCAGCTCTACAGATATCTTGGCCCAGACCCCTAACATATTGTAACGCTTTTGAATATTATAGTACTTAATTGCATATCACAGGGGAGGCCTTTTCGATTTGTAGAGCATGGTGTATGATCTCTGGAGCAGTCACTAATGAAGGAAAATCAGTTCTAGGCTACTGTTCTGCTTAAACCATTCCGGAGGAGGGGGCTGGTGGTTTGTTCATGTCTCATTACATACATTTATACTATGACATGGATTTCCATGCCACACTGCCAATGCCAGGGTAGTGCTGGAAGAGGCCAGAGTGTAGGGCAGCGAGTGCGGAAAGATATTCACTAGTGAAGCGAGAGTGTTTGTGAGAGTGCTTCACTTCAGCGAGCACTGAGACCCACATGCTCTCCAGGGTCCATACTTGAGTCACAGCACATCGTGCTCATGTTTGATGAAGACACTCGCTGATACTGTTCTGATTCAGCTACTCACTTTTATAAATACTATTTAAGCACCAAAACATCTTGAAAATAGCAGTCAGCATGCAAGCAGCACGAATAAACAGAGCTAAATAAAACCTTCTGTGTCGCATTAATACTAAGCAAGTTACTCATTTCAGTATCAGTATCATCTGAAAAAAGGCACTGATGCATCCCTAATAAGAACAATGTTCAGTACATAGAATACCTAGAATACGTTTACGTTGGTACTCACCTAATTTCTTTGGTTTTCTTAAATACCGGCTTCCCTTCATTCTCCTCCCCGATATCGAAGAGGTCAGAGTACAGCTCTTTGTTATTGTGATCGACCTGGAAGAGGGCGCATCTGTCTGCATTCACCAGGTTTTTTGCATATATCTGGAACACAAATCAGCGCAGCACTCATCTCTCCGCGTTCCTGTTTGACAGTTTAAAATGTCCAACAAAGTTCAACAGTATGACTAATGCTGCCTAGTGAGAATACACTGCAATCCCAGTCATTAGAAATACATTTCGAACATTTGTGTTAATATCTGGGCAGGGATCTGATGAGCACATGGGAAGTATTTCCCTGTTTCCCTACTCTCTCCATAATTTTTCCCTTGGCTACTGAACAGATATGTGTGTGTGAGAGAAAGAGAAAGAGAGGGGGAAGCACCAGTGGGGAAACTATTCCTTCAACTTTTTACCATTATGTTGGACCTATTTCTAACACGGATTATCATCAGATTGGAAAAATTCTGGCGCTTGGCTCCTGAATCAGTCAGGCTCTCATTAGCGCAGGTACTCCAGGCTTAAATGTGGCCAGGAACAAACTGACTCTGATAAAATTACAGCTGTTCGATGCTCTGTCCCCGCTCTGACCTGTCAACATCACTTCCTGTAATGCTTGGCTCAGCAGGAAGAGAGGCAGACAGGAGTGGGTCAGTGATCTGATACCTGGTGTGTGCTTGATGTCTCTTTAAGGAGAAGAACAAAGGAACTAGAGGATGAGGGAGTGGAAGTGTGGCCTGAAAGGATAGAGATCAAGACAGCAAAAAAAAATGAGAGCGAAATGAGCATGCGAACAAAAAAAAAAAAAAAAAAAAGAGTAAAGGGAAAAAAGCCCAAGGGGAATGGCATGAGCAGTTTCTGGAAAGGGACTTTCACTGAACCCAACAAACAAATAAGAGGAGTTCTTTCATTGCTCATATTTCTTCACTAGTGATGTCAACACACATGAGCGACAAAAACACAGAATGTTTTCTCCTCATGACAAGGTGTGTGACCCTGCTGAGAAAAGCAAAACTATACTCACCATGATATGTTCAAGTAGAGAATCTATTGCCACAATGTTGTCGAAGTACGTTCTGTAGGGAGGAGAGAGGAAGAGTTTCAAATAAATACAACTGCATGTATAATATTAAAAGAAACTGTACAGTATTACTATTAAAATGAATTGAGATGACGTGTGTGTGTGTGTGTGTTAGTAGTAGTCGTAGTAGTAATAGTAATAGTAGTAGTAATAGTAATAGTAGTAGTAGTAATAAGTAATAGTAGTAGTAGTAGTAGTAATAGTAATAATAGTAGTAGTAGTAGTAGTAGTAATAGTAATAGTAGTAGTAGTAGACTGGGAAAACCCATCAGATGTCACTGCAACTCAAAAAGCCGAAAATGACTAAGTAAAATAAATAATATTACTTTATAATCCTGCCTAGTCTTTCTGCATGATCATCTTGAACCAGTTTAACAAAAAAAAAAAAAAGACGATGAACCAACCAATCAGTCTTCTAAACTTCTTGTCTAAACCTAGCTAGCCAAGCATGATTTCTTCACACTGAATCAATGTCTTAAAATCATTTTTTTTTTGGATAGTTGGATAAAATGGGTGTAAGCTTTAATCAGTTCAGTCTGTAATCATATAAAGACTGTCAAAATGTCTGTGACAGAAAAGAAAAGTGCTGACACACTGAACAGAAGACGTCTTTTTATAGAAGAAAAAAGCTTTTTACATTTTTCGGGGAAACAGAAATATGGGAAATTCAGGTAACAGTGAATAAATCAGTGAATATTTCAAGCACAGAGAATGGTAAATGCTGTAACTGAACTTGGGTGATGGTTCATCTAATGCAGATGATGAACCCACATTAAAGTTCCCTAATATTTTTTTTAAAGATTATTATACTCAATGCATTTTATTAAGGATTAAGTATATATTTTTATTTATTTTATTCATATTTTATTTATTGTTTATTTTTATGTGAAGGATATTATTTTATTAACATCTTTTACATCCCCTCACGCAATCACTTACTTTGACACATCTAGGAGGAAGTCGTTGAGCTCTGTCTGCTTTGCTAAACCTCTGCAGACCTGGAATAGAAAAACAGAAATGTGTTAAAGACGTCAGGCAGTTCAGTAGTTTCACCTTCAGTAAAGATGTTTGTTTTGGTGCAACAAGTCTGTCTCCCACTGACAGGCGCCATCTATACTGTTCAGACCGAAAACTATGATGAACTATTTATCAAAAAAAAAAAAAATAAAAAAAAAAACGCACACACACAGGGTCTCTAATATAGGACAAAAAGCTTTTCTAGCCATTCAAAAAAGCAAGCCAGACCCTCAGTGGGCCCTGAGCCACCGTGGGATGCCATCAACCAGAGTGTTACTGCTCATGTTTAAACAGGTTGCGACTTCATAATTGTCTCCCTGAGGTGCATGTGTGCGTTGATTCAATGGCCAGGTTGCATATGCTGGACCTCTGAGGCTGTTCCGTGCTTTTACCCAGGGGCTTGGCATTGAAGAGATAGAGAGTCTGTGTGTGTGTGTGTGTAAACAGAAAAACTCGGCACAGCTCGTGCAAAAGGAAGAGTGAACTCACCTGCACTTGGTGAATAGCTACAGAAGCCCATGCTAAATTTGCAGTGGCAACCTAAAAAAGAAAAATACAGAAAAAATACAGATATTTACTTCAAATATAGATCCTTATGTGTGTTATTTTATAATCTGACACTCAAACATCTGCACTGTCATGTTAACTGCTTACTACTGGTTCAGTGTCTGCATTTTTTTTTTTTTTTTTACTCTGGAGCTTTTATTTAAAATAAAATAAAAATAAAAATAATTAATAAGAACAAAACACAACAGTGAGTGCTGTAATAGGAAAAGAATTCGTGCCAGTGTTATTTTAACACTGTTATAACACATTGTTATAACAGCACGCCCCATAGTCAAATTATTCCTCTGTGATAGGCTGGAAATTACAATGTTAATGTATTAATCAACATCACATCATGCTTTTTAACCATTTATAGTTACATGTAATTTCCCCTCAGTCCCTGTTATCACTTATGCTATAAACAGTTGTTGCTTCAGCAGCCTCTCTTATTTTTCCGACACATACAGAACATACAAACTCCTAGATGTTACATCTGCTTACAGAAAACTCTACGTCTCTGTTTTAGCAACAATATGTTTTTTAAAATTATTATTAACTTTAAATTAAGTAAAACATCTCTGTGAACGATAGGTTTAGATTAATGCATTTGTTCTATGTTTCTATAGTAACCCATCATCATCTAACAGAGTTAGGAGCTGCTACAACAGACTTCACTAAAATTCATCCTTATGCCTTATAAGAGTTTCCAATCGCACTTGAAGTACATGCTGCAACACTTTTTCCACTGCTTTATAGTGTCAGACAATGTGGAAATGATTGAAAGGTTTTCTTGAATGACTACGTGATATGTATAATTTCATTCGAATTAGGATCCCTTTTAATTCTGACAGATTTATAGCCTTAAGATTACACTAATGCAGGCTTAAGTCATTCTCCTTACTTCTGGTGCTCCACACCGCACCCCATGACATCACATGCTTAAAGCAACGCTATTCTGACTTGATGAAGTAACATGCACTTCTTAGAACAAGAAGAGCACGAGTGTCTGATGTTACCCGAGTTCACCCTGCTTTAACCACTACTATTTGTCACTCTCCAAACAGCTATAGTGGGTGGTGTAATGTCTGCGCACCTCCTGGTGGCTGAGGTTGAAGGGCTCTCGGCCCAGGTGGCGGTGCAGCTCCAGCACAGCAATCAGGTCTCCGATGGCCGTGAGGATGGGGAGACACAGAACAGAGTGAACATGGATCCCTGAGTCCTGCCCTGTGCCATGAGGGAACCGCTCGTCCTGTGCACACACACACACAAGTTTCAACAATGCAAGTGTATTTCTGCTAAACCAGTGTTTCTGCATTCCAGCTCTGAGATTCCCCTCCATTGTGCTGCTCTGTATTGTACCTGCTCCACCACAACTGATCTGCGTCATTGCTTAATTACCATAATTACCTGTAATCAGAGTTGAGTTAAGCATGCATAATGAGGAGTTAATATCACAATTGCTCATTCAGACCTCAGGCGTAGCTACAGATTTCCAGTCTACTCGGACAGGAGCGTATGCCATGCTGGGGAGGAGACAGTTCTGTCTCAGTTCTGTAAAGTTCTTAACCATGAACTTCAATTTTCTTTTTAATTTTTCTTCCTAAATACAGAGTGCTGAACAGTATCAAGTCCACCACCACTGCCTGACTGACTGTTGTGACCACAATATTTAATCCTGAAACGTTTCCAAATCGAAATATTTGCGCAACACAAATAATGATCCTGTTAAACGTATATGCATGACATTATTGACAATTAATTAATTGTATAGGGATCATCCGTATAATTTTTTAAATTAGTGCACATGCAGGAGCTCTGAGGAGATGCCATCTTAATCGGAGACAATAATTCGAGGACTCTTACAGTTGTTTCTTACAGTAAATGTGTAAATCGAACTTCTGTACACTGAGCTGCAGCCACAACAGTGGAGTACTTGCTCATTTTGGCCATTAAACTATCAGCTTCTTTTCTTTAAAAGAGAAATAAATAAAAAGAGACATACAAAATTAAGGTCATGTTTCCATGCATTATTTTGTACATCATCACGACATTCGATTGTGTCCGCAGTATGGCACACTGACGCACAAAATAAACAATGAAATACTAATTTAATGATTTGTTCTGTGATTTCTGCAGTCCTGTCAACAGAAGACACAATGTTTTCCACTTCCCCTACCCCACTTTGTAACATCTGCCCTGAGAAGAATAACCACACTCTTTCTGTAATCTCCAACAATGCTGGAGAAATCGCAGTCCACTCCTTCATGCTGAACAGTTTAAGCTCATTTATATTGTTGGGTTTGTGCATCTGGACGTCTGTCTTCAATTCTGACCGCAGGTTTTCGGTAGGGTTCAAGTCCAGAGACTGAGAAGTCCATTGCCAAACTCTGGTTTTGTTTTGCTTGTACCATTTTTACAACTATGTTTGGCTCATTATCTTATTGAAAGCTCTATCTATAGCCCAGCCTGAACCTCCTGGCAGAGGCAACAAGGTTTCAGGCCTAGTGCTTGGCAGAGTTCAATATTCTGTGAACTACCATATTTTACGTATTCATTCTGTTGCCTTCTGGGGTGTTTACTCCTGTTGGTGTTAACAGGAACAACAATAAAAAGCTGCATGTTATAAGGTAATTCCTATATTACTTCAACTAAGCCCCATTTCCATCGTGAAACTGTTAAAATGACCAACCTCTACAGATTTCTACATAACCAACGACAGGCAACTAATGACAGATGACCATCACCTTAAACAGGAATATTAAAAGACATTGCAGCTTTCCAGTCAGCATGGTGCACTGTGACTCACCCCCATGATGTCTTCTACAAGTAGTGTCTTGCGTGTCTTGGCAACGTGAGCAGCTATGGTGGTACCGAACGCAATGGGACCGGAGGGGATGAGCCCAGGAAGCCCCTCCTTCGCCCCGGTTGGCGTGAATAAACACAGGGTCTGGTCCAGAGAAAAGGACATCATTAAGTCAACATATGATTCAGGATGCATCAGTATTATTCAACAATCTTATAGTGGTGAGTCAAATTAAAAACTTAAAAGTGTGTTTAAAAATTAGAAGACTTTCTAGAAGAATCTAAACAAGTTAAGAGCTGAAACACTTGTAGAAACGTGACAGACTTCACTAATGCCCCTTAGTAATAATAAACAAAGCAACATAAAAAAGTAAAGGATTTCATTTGACTCACTCTCATATGATCACTGATCGTTCTAGCGATTGTTTAAATATATAAATGTAATAAGTGTACGGAAATAGCTATCCCAACCCTCAGATATGTTTATCTGTTGCAGATAGGGCCGTAATGATGACACAGCTACTCTGGTAATGAAGTAAAAGAGACAAATTGCTGTTTGCAAATTCATGCATTTGTTTGCACTAGCCTAGAGTAAAGAGAGGCTTGTTCCTTCCTGTTTTCTCTCACAATACCATCACCTTCACCTCTGTGAAAATTCTATTGCTATATGAACATCACAAAAAAAAAAACCTATAATAATAAAAGAAATTTTGTAGATATAGGGATCCACTTACATTGTTGCATTCTCCAAGGAAGTATAGTGCAAAACCATCAGCTTTTGTGGCTGTGGGGGGGGAAGCAAAAAAACGATGAAACTTTAAATGTCACCTTTAGGATTGGATGGGACTCTCTATCAAAACAGCACAACTTCTTCAATCATGTGTATAAACTTTTAAGATTTGGGTTCAGATTTGTAAGCTAGAGGTCTAATTATATAAGACGGATTTGTTTTCGTGGGCTGTGAAGAATCATGAATGTGCGAGTGGTGTGGCAAGTTTCCAGTTTGTGGTGTTCATGTTTATGTGAATGCACACGTCTAAGAGACAGCGTGTGTACAGGTCTGTGTACGCGTATGTGCAGGGGGCAGGGCTGTGTCCCCGAGCTCTGCAGTGCTGCAGTGTGCTGATGAGGCGTGGGTGGATGAAATGTGACAGCCTGTGCACTGCTCACCCAAAGAGAGAGAGAGAGAGAGAGAGAGAGAGAGAGAGGGGCACAGTGTCAGAGAGAGAGATGAAGAACATGCACTGGGGCAAGGCCTGCTAACCAGGGTCAACCCCACCAGCGCCCAGAACTCTCTCTGTGCTGCACCATTAACCCATAAATTGACTACAGTGTCTGCTGGTGGAGGAAGCACTGAGGCCTTATGGAGACGTCCAGCACACAGGATTTGGAAGGCCAAGCTAGATCACTGAACACACAGTGTACAATGTCACTTCACTGAAAAGATCAGTGTTCTCTAATGTAAGGCAAGCTCTCAAGAGAGACAGCTATACACTGATGAGCCATAACATTATGACCACTCAGGTGACGTGAACACTGATTATTTCCTGGCCATGGCACCTGTTAGTGGGTGGGATATATTAGGCAACAAGTGAACATTTTGCCCTCAAAGTTGATGTGTTAGAAGCAGGAAAAATGGGCAAGCATAAGGATTTGAGCGAGTTTGACGAAGGGCCAAATTGTGATGGCTAGATGACTGGATCAGAGCATCTCCAAAACTGCAGCTCTTGTGGGGTGTTCCCGGTCTGCAGTGGTCAGTATCTATCAAAAGTGGTCCAAGAAAGGAAAAGTGGTGATTCGGCAACAGGGTCATGGGCGGCCAAGACTCAGTGATGCACGTAAGGAGTAAAGGCTGGCCCGTGGGATCCAATCTAACAGATGAGCTACTGTTGATCAGATTGCTGAAGAAGTTAATGCTGGTTCTGATAGAAAGGTGTCAGAATACAGTGCATGACGGGTCAGGGCTGTTTTGGCAGCAAAAGGAGGACCAATACAATTTTAGGCAGGTGGTCGATGTATAGTACATTCCATTTCAGAACTCTTTGTGAAAATAATACTGACTGATTCTTCTGTACAACATCTATACAATACTAGCACTTATGTATGTAAAACACTAGTTCAAACTGAATGCCATGCTTCTCTTCATGTCAGAATAACAGCACTGATTCTCTTCCTGAACTCCTCATCAAGGCTCGTAGAAGAATCCTGGACTCTTTCATGTACAATATTTCAAGCAAACTTTATGTGGATTTCCTTTTTCAATTCAGTACACAGGTCCAACTCGAGAGACTGAATCGGCCCTTTGCCAAACATTAATTTGTTTCCTGTAATTATTTCAAAATATTCTCCTCATTTGATCACAGACTAATTCCTATTACCCACCAGATATTTGTCTCTTATATCATGAGATGCTCCCTCTCCTCTGAGACTCAAATGAAACTATGTACCATCTACCCTCTTTCCTAGACGTGACCTCACAGACACACATGATTGGCTAGTGTCACTGTGATTGACAGGATGAAAAGAATATGCTCCTCCAGCATCTCGATGAGATCTTCAACACTTTACTTTTGCAGCCACATTGTACTAGTGGCCAAATCTGAACCTCCTGGCAGAGGCAACAAGGTTCTGGGATAAAATATCCTGGTGTTCAGCAGAATTCATAATGCCATCAATCACAAGACAAATAAGCTGTGTATATGTATATATCTGAAACAATGACCTTCATTTCTCTACTCTTCTGGCACGTCTGGACTTTTGAAAGTTTTTGATTGTCCTTAATGGTATTTTTAACGTGGCTTGTGCAATGCAACAAACATCTGTCTCTTTGTGTTGAAAGCTATTTGTGATGGATGACAGCGAGACATATTAATATTCCAGAAACAAGAGGGCATGGCCAAAGACAAAAACAAAGGGAGGACAATATTTTAAGGATGAAAAAATTTCCAGTAAATGTAAGAAATGCTTCAGGTATGCTTTGCGGAGAAAAAACAATTAATGTAACTTCATATAACTTCAAAATAAACATTTAAAACACAAAGATGGATTTGCATTGTTATCAAACGTGTAATCTTAGTAATGTAGTAATGTGTGTGTGTGTGTGTGTGAGAGAGAGGCCTGACCTGTTTTGATGATGTTGCACAATTCGTACAGCAGGAGTTTGTTGTCTCCGCCTGTGTCCAGCCGCTGCTCCATGTAGCTGTTCAGCTCGTAAACCACGCCCTGCATATTAGTGTCCTGGTACTGCTGGACACAAGAGACACACACAGTATGCAACTAGCCAAACACAAACAACATGCACTGCATACAAACACATGTTAGAACTCTCTACGAATTCCGGGCAGTGAAACAGGTCAGTGGATACATTGAGGAATCCCATAACCACTGAGAGAATAGGCCTGTGTGTTTGTATTATGCAACAGCAGGCACAGTTTACTTCTGTGAGGCTTTTAGCCTCCTAACCACACCCACAAGTCTCCATACTTCCTTGTTTCAACTCATCCTCTCTCATCCAGGCATCTCAAAGATTCCGATGCTTCTTTCTAGATGCTTTTCTCTTCATTACAGGTAGATTTATAACTGTGACTGATCTGGAGGATGATCTGAAGCACTACATTTTTGGTGTTTTGTCTACCTTAAAGAAGGGGACATGAGCCATCTGCGTACTTGTGATCGTTTCACACATTTAGGATATAATGAATGAAAGCTGAATAAAATATGAACCTACTAATAGGAAGATAAAACAAAAACTGTTTTTATGTACGTCTCTTTGTGAGTAAACCATGTGTGTCTCTATGTCAAGACAGACTTTTCATTAAAAACTGCATATTCTGGGACCATTTTTGAGCATTTTTTCAACAGTATGCCATGGTTAAACACCTCAAATCAGGACAAACAGGTGTTTTCCACTCTGAAAAGCTACTATGATGTTAATTTTAATAGTATCTGTTCCTTGTCTCATTTGGAACATCCTGACTAACATATGACGGCCAACTATATTCATAAATAAGCCCCTTCTCCCAGTGGCACTACTGTAATGACTGGAAATTGAGCCTAGTAAATCACAAATACTGTGCTGTTTAGCTTCTAAAGACACCTCCAGAAATGCACATGCTCAAAATCACTCACACACACACACACACACCCCAACATGTAATCAAAAGTAAAGTCAAGCAATAAGGGAGTGAGAAGAAAATACACTGTGGCTGGACTGGCATTTGTGTGGGTTTTACCCCTGAGGAAAGTTTCACAGCAAACACCAGACACGCACAGTAAAACTATTCAAAAAGAAGTCACCTCACTTACCCTGCTTACTTCTTTAGTTGAAGACTCATCTGTGTGGAGACAAAAGAAAAAAACATGTGCAATGGAATAAATAACAGGTTAAATGATTGCATGCTATACTGTCACTGGTGTTGCTTCTCTAAAAACCCTAAAAACCTTCCTAAATACTGCTGACTATTCAGGAGATAAATCACAGTTACACAGTGAGAGTGCAGAGTGCTTTAGTCTTGCCAGACCTTTTGGTGTCTCTACAAGTCGGGAAGTGACAGAATATGAATACATTATTGAACAGATAATGATTTCTAAAGACTGATATTATATATGTTTAAAGAAAGTTTCTCAGTGCACACAAGTGTGCATCAGGTACGAGCAAGAGGTTGGATATGAAGTGGACAAACAAAAGATCTTAAACATGGACATACATTCATCCTTAGTCACTGCCTGGTCAGGGTCACAGCAGAGTAAATTAGGCTAATAGTTTGTTTAGGATCTAGAGCAAAGAAGACAGATTCACAACAATAAAAAAAAAAAGGTGCATAAGTCTGGCATATGTCTCTAGTTGAACTTGAGTGATGTAGTTTAGACAGTTTAGAGAAACTGTTAGACCCAGAATTCACCCATTAGACTCACATTTCTACTGTTTCCAGGATTTCCAAAGCTTAGTGTTAAAAAACAATAATAATAAAAATATATAAATAAGAATATAATTTAAACATTATATTAATATTGAATATATATTAATATCTTCGATTATTTACTATTTAATTAATATATTAATTATGAAAAATTATTCTATGTCCACCTTGGGTTTAAAAAATAAGAACAGGCACACAAATATTATGAGCTTTAAAAGAGATACAGATAGTGGCACTGTGTCAGAATCATAGCCAGACAGAACGCACCAAGCAAACATATACAAAATAAATAAAATGACTTTTTGTCATCCAGTCAACAGACATGCGTTTGAGCAGAACCTTCTCCTCAGTGAAAGACAGCTACAGAATCGAGGCTGGAGAGGAAGAAAGCACTTTCCATGGCACAAGGTGCACAGATGTGGGCCAGAAAACAAGACGCATAAGGCTCCTCTCTACTCTGAGGTAATGTGATTTAGTGTACATTAGTGGCTGCCATGGCAGACGCATCTCACTCACTGCGTCATTAAGCAACATGTGACCCAACATGTGACGAGTCACTCTCTCCGAAGCGGAAATACAACGGACAGAGGAAGCGTCGAGAAGACTAATTAGTGACATCACACACATACTGTACAGCATATGTATATATTAAAAAAATGTATGCTGTTATAAAGAAGCGTTTAAATGAAAAAATATTCAGTTTTAAATTATATTTAACTTACAGCAACCCCGTCTCTGGTATGATGAGGATGCTGGGAAATCTGTCCTTGATCATGTGAAATATGACGCAGCAGGCATGTCCCAGCCTGACCCTGTGTTCACGCTAGCAGACGACGGACAACAGGCCACACTTTATTTTGGATGCAAGTACACAACCTGGAGCTGTGATTCTGATGACCGCAGCAGAGCGACATTTCAACTGACATTTCTCTGTTCTATGTAAACGACAGGCTCGGACCGACCATACGACATGTCCCATATCTGCTGTCTCACACAACCTCTGCTCCTCTACAGAGATGATGTGATACCGCTTCTCCTTTTTTACTCTGAAACCTTGAGTATTAGCAGATATCGATACTCTTCTGATTTTTTTTCTCTTTAAAATGTACTTTAAAGCTTTAAAATCATTTTTATTGCTGCACTTATTGAAATACAGGGAAAAAAAACTTGCTACAAACATTGCACAAAAAAATTGCTTTCATTAGAAATATATTAAATACAAATGTTTTTCCCTGAAATATTAGATCCACTGCTAATGGATCCTCGATGTCTGATCAGTCCCCATCTCTACTCATAACTTTTTTTTCCCAGTTTCTGTTCTAACTTTCAGGCTTATGTTAAACAGAGGGAACAGTTGTGTGTATACAATTTCAAGACTTCGTCATGGGGAAATTAATGTGTTGCAGCCGGATGACGGCAGGAACAGCAAGGCAGAAAATAGTGAGTAAGTAAACAAACAATTATTTTAGACAAGGGCGTACATGTTGGCTATTAGTGTCATATCAGGCAATCATATAAAAGACCACACCACAAAGACAGATTTGCATTTAGCCTCTCTCGTACTATTACAGGGTCATGTGATTACACACTGGGAAGGAAGCTACAGGTCTGAATGAATGCCATGATCCAAAAAAAAAAAAAATTACTAGTTTAATTAATTAAATTATTTATTAATTAATTAGTTAACTTCACATTACACACTAAAACTGACAAAATATAAATGTATTTATTTTTAATTGTAACCAATAAGCTAATTCATCAGTGTGTTATTTATCAATTATTTTTTCAATTTTTATTTGTCAATAAACCAAGACAGGGCATGCTGTTGTAGGAAAAGAACCAACATAAGCATGGAGAGTCACCAAGTCGACCATTTACCAATAGATAACACATCCTGAAGTGTTTAATTTTACCATCGATAACTATTTAAGCTTTTTTTTTTAATAGTTTTGTTTTTTAACAAGTTGCTTCCTGTTCTCACTTATGCTATTGCAGCTACACTATATTGCCAAAAGTATTCACTCACCCATCCAAATAATCAGAATCAGGTGTTCCAATCACTTCCATGGCCACAGGTGTATAAAATCAAGCACCTAGGCATGCAGACTGTTTTTACAAACATTTGTGAAAGAATGGGTTGCTCTCAGGAGCTCAGCGAATTCCAGCGTGGAACTGTGATAGGATGCCACCTGTGCAACAAATCCAGTCGTGAAATTTCCTCGCTCCTAAATATTCCACAGTCAACTGTCAGCTGTATTATAAGAACGTGGAAGTGTTTGGGAACGACAGCAACTCAGCCACGAAGTGGTAGGCCACGTAAACTGACGGAGCGGGGTCAGCGGATGCTGAGGCGCATAGTGCGAAGAGGTCGCCAACTTTCTGCAGAGTCAATCGCTACAGACCTCCAAACTTCATGTGGCCTTCAGATTAGCTCAAGAACAGTGCGCAGAGAGCTTCATGGAATGGGTTTCCATGGCCGAGCAGCTGCATCCAAGCCATACATCACCAAGTGCAATGCAAAGCGTCGGATGCAGTGGTGTAAAGCACGCTGCCACTGGACTCTAGAGCAGTGGAGACGCGTTCTCTGGAGTGACGAATCGCGCTTCTCCATCTGGCAATCTGATGGACAAGTCTGGGTTTGGCGGTTGCCAGGAGAACGGTACTTGTCTGACTGCATTGTGCCAAGTGTAAAGTTTGGTGGAGGGGGGATTATGGTGTGGGGTTGTTTTTCAGGAGCTGGGCTTGGCCCCTTAGTTCCAGTGAAAGGAACTCTGAATGCTTCAGCATACCAAGACATTTTGGACAATTCCATGCTCCCAACTTTGTGGGAACAGTTTGGAGCTGGCCCCTTCCTCTTCCAACATGACTGTGCACCAGTGACCAAAGCAAGGTCCATAAAGAAATGGATGACAGAGTCTGGTGTGGATGAACTTGACTGGCCTGCACAGAGTCCTGACCTCAACCCGATAGAACACCTTTGGGATGAATTAGAGCGGAGACTGAGAGCCAGGCCTTCTCGTCCAACATCAGTGTGTGACCTCACAAATGCGCTTCTGGAAGAATGGTCAAAAATTCCCCTAAACACACTCCTAAACCTTGTGGACAGCCTTCCCAGAAGAGTTGAAACTGTTATAGCTGCAAAGGGTGGACCAACGTCATATTGAACCCTATGGATTAGGAATGGGATGTCACTTAAGTTCATATGCGAGTCAAGACAGGTGAGCGAATACTTTTGGCAATATAGTGTATCATCAGATGCTCCCTCAGCATCCAACCTCAAAATGGTCAGGAGAACAACTTTACAGAGTCGTAGATGTCAGTAAAGAATATCAAACACATTTATTAATAGAGGTCTAGAATGTCTGGGATCTAAAGCCATCATGAGCCAAAGAAAAAGTTGTTTATTGCTTTTCATAAGCATTTAAAAAAATATCTATTTCTTAACACTTCATTTCATTATTTTGAAAGTATTTGCTTTTCAGATTTCTTTATATATGCCTGCTACAGCTTTCTCTAATTGGTTTTTATTATCAGATAAAAAGTTAGAGTGTGAATGTGGTTGTACGCTGCAGATGTCTCACTCTTGGTGTCGTATGGCTCTGGATGTGAAAAACAGCTATCTTTGATCTTTCAGGTAAACCACGCTGGCCTCATCTTCCCAGGCTACCAGATTCCGCCGCACAAGCTGATCTTTGTTGCACTTGTGGCCAGCGTCCAAACACAGCCGACAAACAGCATCAGCTGCCTCGCGAAGCCTGACGCACCACCCAGTCCCCCTGCTGCTGTCTTTCTGTATCTTCCTTATTGCCTGGTGGTGGTGGTGGTGGGAGCCCGAAGACCGAGCGCTCAGGCGGAGGGCGCTACTGTTCCATCTGTGAGTGTGTGTGTTTGGCTCTGAGCTCGGTGGGAAGGTACTGGGTAAGCCAGGATCACAGTGAGAGCCGCACCACAGGCTACGACAGATGATACACCTGGGATTCCCGAACAAATAGTGGGATAAAAGTCGAGACCTTTCGCTGACCCTTAATATACGTCATCTGCTGTAATGAGTACGATTTACACTGAAGTCAATCAGGAGTCACGCATTATCTCAATTCCTACACCACATAACTGTATTAACATACTGCTAATATTTAATCCTCATTCTAAAATCCTGATCTCTGCAACAGTCTGTACTCTAAACAAGGCGCCCTGAACAAATCTTATGAAGGGTTTCATTTTTACATGGAGGAAATCGATTAAAGTAATGCAGCCGAGTGGAGTTGCAATTAATGACTACAGTAAGAAATGCAGGAAGCAAAAACAAATAGAAGGAAGGTATCAAATAGCTGTGTTAATAAGAAAGCAAGAAATCATGGAAGAAAGCAGGGATTAAAAAGAAATTAATCAATTAATAAATAAATGGAGAAACTGGAAACAAATTGCACGTTGAGGCCGAGTGGCTCTTTTTTTGCTATAACTAAATTATGGCACATTTCAGCCATTTTTCCCGAGCACGTCATCCATAGCGCTCTGCTTTAGTGCCAAAGTGATTAGAGCCACACAGCCGCAGACAGTCTGACTGGGTCATAAATCACAGTGTGTGTATGCATATGTGCGAGTGAGAGAGAGAGAGAGAGAGATTAGAACAAGAATGACAAACAGAAATAGAGAAAGCAATAGTGTAGCAGAGAACAAGAGTTACACGCTGTATATCCCAGCTGTGTTGGTCCTCTAGAAATGGTGCCCTGAAGAGTTGGGAATTTATTAAGTACCTAGCACATGTGTGTGTGTGTGTGTGTGTGTGTGTGTGTGTGTGTATATAGTCCACAGAGCCAGGGGGGAGTGGGTAGGGGGCCACTGACGTCAGTAAGGCCTGAGGGTGCTCATTAGTCACAGCCAAACTACACACACGCAGACAGGCAGGATAACACCTCACCAGTTTCACACACCTCAGTAGTCAGTCACACACATGCACACACTTTCAACATGTCTCTAGTCCTGTACTTGCACCTTTGCTGGTTTGTTGACTGCCAATACTCTCACACACATTCTGTATGGATTATACACCCAAAAACTGTGGAGAGAAAATTCATTTAGAAACACACACACACACACAGAAAAATTACCCATTGTACTGCAATCTAGTGGTTACACGCCGTCAGAGGGGCAATGTGTTAGGAATGTGTGCTTCGAGGGTAAATGCAGTCACAAGATACAAAACATGACTGTTCACATTTTGCAGGAGCGGACTCCAGCTGCTCACACTGTTCAACCTCTGTTTACACTCCAGACCAGGAGATTCGCCTCAGACACTGTTTGCGTTTAACCTTAATTACACAACAGTTAGTAGTGTACACGCAAACTGATTGGTTGAAAAAGTGTTCTAGCAGTTATGTTGTATCTGATAACAGCACAGAACCCCCCCCCACCCCCTTAACCAAATTTGGTAAGTATCAGCAATGGTCACTTTAATCTAAGCTGTTGAAGCTGCTGCATTATTATTGGAAAAGGTGGACAAAAACAATAGTACTGATCTAGCAAGATGCAAGAAATGAAGAGAAACACAGTTTGCATCGCATGATTCGACAGCACTGGCACCAGTTGCCTGACTAAAGAATGAGTGTTATTTTCCTCCGTGTTTGGAAGGCTAGGAAAGATGTGTGGGGACCTGCACACACTCGGGCGCATAAATGTTACAACTGAGGTCATGTGATGATCCACGCAGCTTGAGCTATGGAAAGACAAACCAACATGGCAGAGCCTTCTGCCCCAGTACTGCTTCCTGTACCACTACAATCCACCACAGGTGATCGTTTATCCTACACAATGCATTGTTCTACTGTTTCACTGCCTGAGTAAGGAATGTTAGTCAGGAATTTGTCATCGCAGAACCCACACTGCCCACACTGCCCAACATGGCATAAACAATCAGTATCACATCTCTTTACTCACTGTCCTCTTAGCTACAGCTGATGCATGTGAAAATGCCTGAATCTGCATAAAATATTAACATAAGACAGAACTTTATTAATCCTGAAAGAAAATTCTTAGCCAGAGTCTCCTTCAGAAGGCTACACAAGAGAAATAAATACAAATGACATCATTAATGAAAAAAGTATCATCAATTCTAAAAACAGACAAATTACTATTGAATAAATAATATTTCAGATGCAATATGCCCCAATTGTTTTCATTTTCCAAAGATGGCACAGCTGGATTGATTATTTTGTGTCATAACAAACTAGAATTATAATTTTATGTCCTGAACACAGACAAGCAGGAGTGAAAGGTACCTGTGCTGTTGAATGAAAATATCAGAATATTGAATGGAATGCCATTCAATTTGTCAGTCCACAGCACTATAAAATGCCTTGGGCTTATCCACAAATACATCAGACGTTCACTGTTGTAACAAGGTTGAAGGTAAGGTTTCCTTCTGATGACTCTTCCATGCAGATCAGTGTACCAACACTCCTGTTTCAGCTCAACCTTCTCCAGATCCTTACATTAGTTCTATCTGATATTTCTCTTGGTTTTCCAGATCTTTCCTCGACTTCCTTGATTTCCTTTTCTTCATGACAGTGGGAATTGTGAGCTGGAAGCAGTTTGATATCCTCTGGTTTGTAGGCATTGATTAGCTTCGTTTTCAGATCCTCAATCAACTGCTTAGGAGAGAGTAACTGTGCTTGAACATTTGCTGAAAAATGATATGGGTACATTTATTTTCCTGCAGTTGGAACATGCACACACATTTTGTTCAGGAGATCTGTGTAAATGGTCCACGCCTCCAGATTTGGGGATCGGACGCCACATTTGTTTAAAAAGTCCTTTGAGATGGCTTTCTATGTGCTAAGAAAAGTATAGATGACAGCACACAAGAACAGTGGATTAACTTCTGAAAACTGTTTTCTACAGCGACCGAGAAGTGCAAAACAAAAGAACAATTCAGACAAACCTGGAAAAAATAGGTATAATTTGTAAATAGAATTCTTACTGCTGACTGGACGAGGCATCTGCCACTCAGGATATACAGGATGTCCATCAGGCTGCAGCAGTATAAAGTGGATTGGTGTGCGTATGAACGCAGCTCTGCTCTTAAAGTACTCCTGACATTGTTTAATCTGTAATTGTCTTCTAAACATACCTGCGTTTTTGTTCAGGTGTGCTTTCAGACATTGCAAACTAATCTTTATGCCATTATTCACTATCAATATATCCAAAATTACAAGTAGCCTTAAAAGAATTCTATTCTCTCCTTGCTTGCCAGTTGACATTTTTGTTATTTTCTTAGATTTACAATTGGACTATCGAAAAAAAAAATGGACACAGATCTCCAAACATGTACAAGAAGAAATTCTTGCTTCTTGTATATCTTGAGTAACAGATGTCTAGTAGTTTTCTGCTCTTCAAAACAGCTGTTCATTTATTAGTGAAAGACAAATCAGACTTTTTACCAGTTTTAGTCCCATACAATGTTGGAGAAAATGTTACTTCTGTTTATCGTTAATATTCTAGCAGATAAAATGTACAAAAAATTGGTCAGTTGGAGTAAATGACAGATGATGGGTACAATTGACTTTCATGGCTAATTTTTTTTTGAAAACTCATACAGGAATGTACATCAGGATGGACACCCAAATTACATCCCAACCAGTCCTAATGCTAGCTATAATAGCTTAGCAAGCCATGCTAACAGCTCAACACCTCCAACAATTAATTTGGTCACGTCATCAGACACAGCCTATCACTGTACACAAGGGTGTGACTATGGGAAGCCAAAAGGGTCATACAAAACACTGTTTTTAAAAAAATAATTGATTTGTTTAATTATATTACCCTAATATAAGCATGATTTACAGTTCTAGATTGCATTAACCCATATTGGATGCAATATTTAATAAATATTAAAGTTAAAAAAAAAAAAAAAAAAAAAAAAAACAGTAATAAATCTGGTGTCTGATACTGTCTGTGGAAATACGGGAAAATATATCAATGGCTTCGGGTTCAACAGCGGTGTGGAATAATCCCATTTTAATGGCAACAAATTTGTCCCTGCGCTAAGTATAAACACTCATGTGGATGGGATGACGTCTTGGAGCTGACATCTTGTCTGACTGTTGTATTATTAACAAAGCTGAAGAGTCAGTGCCTGGACCAGGGCTAGGCATTCGGACTGCACACTCGACATTTGCATCAAGGGCAACATGCTGACGTATATAAAAGCATCACTAAATAAATTCAGCTTTGATATAGTCTCTCATGCTCTTAAAAGCGCACACACAATCCATCCTCTGGCTCTGCTGCTGCGCTCATGCAGAAAACATTTCCAAAATGCGACACGCTGCCCCCTCCCCACACCTCGACTGCCTGCATGCCCCTGGAGGTTGCTATGACGTCAGAGGCTGAGTTTAGGCTGGCTGCCAGCTCTGATGGTTGTGGTGGGTCTGGTACAGTGGACGCAATGCGGGCAGCACATGGCAATGCCAGGCCTGTAATGACCTGTATGTGTTCGGAAGGGTTTCTCTTTCTCTGCAGCCTCAAGCGTTCTCTCCTCAGCTCTGGTTACTCAAACATACAGATTTGTCCGTGAAAAGAAACGCGGCGTATTTAACGGATTGGTTGCAAACCTAGAAGTTTACTCTGCTCTTTCTAGGAGGTTGTATTTATTTGGGGAGGAAGATGTACGACTACGAGTTTGGCATTTCATTTTAATGAACCACGCAAGTGTATATGTTCCAAGTTGAGCGGATGTGGTGAGGTCACTCTTTCTCCTCGCCAGGAGCGTTTCTCTGCCAGTCTGATTCCATTCAAAACGCCAAACACCACAAGCTGCACCATGTAGAAAATGACAGAACACATTTTTGTAGCTCCACAATGAATAGAGCGTAATAAAATTTTATGTGAAAACCAAGGAAGATGCAAGTCTTACAAAAACAACCACTACTCCCCTAGAAGCTATGCTTACATTTACAAGCATTGAAAACAGTTTATAAAATCACAGGGAGGTTGGAAAACCCTAGAAAATTAAAAAAGAAAAAGAAAAAAAAGAAAAAGACTGCACACCTCCGGAAAGGCAGCACAGATCGTGGCACAAACAGCAAGTGGACACGGGGGGAGACTGTTGATAACCGCAGAGCTCATGTTGCTTTTGCAGGACAGCATACCTGTAGGAGGGCTGCTGCTCTTGCGCTTCAGCCATCTGTCCACCGTCTCCGCGCTCACGCTCTCCAGCACAAACTCGTCCAGCATCTGCGGGTGCAGGGAAAGGTACGCCTTCACTTTCTCATCCGTCAGACCTGCAAGACAGCCAGCGCCATCAGTCCCTGTGCTTCACTTGTATATAGAAAACATCAGAGCAGTGAGGGGAAAAACAGTCACTTTTGATTAAGAGTTTATCAAGTGGGAATGAAACTTGAGGCACCCGTTAGCATGAGGCTGCGATAACTGACTCGGCAAGAGCAGAAAAATCTAAGCAAGACTTGATTAAATATAGCACACTGCTTCCCATATTAGATTAAAATCCACAAGTCAGAAAATTTCCATACAAGACGCTACGTCCAATAAGGAGTCGGTTAGTATTTAATTACTTTTTTCAAAGCATACTTTTCTACTAAAACGGTCTATTTATTTGCATTTTATAGAATAACGAATAAATTAATCATATCATTTTCAGGGTTGTATGGCGTGAGCTTCAGTGTTGGTGAACACAGGCTTAAAAAATCTTTAACTTTAGTTTTTTTTTTTTTTTTTCTTTCATTCCACAATATTGACATGTATTTCTTCATGCTAGCTCAACACAACAATAGCAAAAATAAGCTTCAGATTTCAGCCACACACACACAGCCGGTATTCTGCAGTATAATTGAGTGGGACATGATGTGAAACCTGATTCAACTGCATGAAAAAAATATTAGGACTCCAGAGAATCCTAAAAATCTTTGCAATCCTGCAAATGTGAAGACAAAACGTTCATATTTTCAATCCTGTGTGCGCAAACACAAAACCACTATGACCTCTAGAACGTTCCCATAAACTGGGTTTTAAGCGAATGCAAATGTCCGGTTAGTGTCAGGTATGGTCTGACGCACGGAGCTTTGATATCGTTGCGGTATCGAAAACGGAGAAAATGGAAATTCTGGAATTGCTCGATGGGACTCGTGTTTATTGTATTGCTGCATCTCCAGGGAAAGACAGGCCGTCCCGACGGAGCTGAGGGAAGAAGACGCCCAACTTGATTGTGTTTAATAGGCAATTAAGTCCTTGTGTGTTTGCTAAGTGCTGCCGTTTATTGTCTTTGTTGTCAGCGCGGGCAGCCATTTGCAGCGCTAGTGTGGGGTTTTAATGCACTCCGTGGCGTCTGAGAGCCAACGCTGACGTACGAGCTCGGATGTGGCCTAGCCTCTGGAGAAGCCATCCTTTAACGTTAACGTTGTAATGTAGGGCAAGCATTGGAGTCGGAGTCTGGATTGTATTTCTCAGTGTCTTTTCATTAGGGATCGTTTGGTCAGGCTAAACAAGTCATTGGACATATTGGCTTTAGTCACGAAAACGAAACCAGCATACAGGAGTGAAACGACTGAAATAAGGAACCATAAAAGCAGGTCAGAGGAAAAGAGAAGGAACTGTAAGGATATTAGATTATGACTTAATACTTCTATTTCTGGCACAATTTTAGATGACGATCAGATGCCTGGATTATTATTCTATAAATACGAAGTGCTGTTACATTTTCGCTGTTATTAGTTGTGGATCTGCGTCAGGGTGATTTACCTGCTGCATGTTGGATATAAGTAGAGGAAAAAAAACAAAACAAAAGATGGTGTGCTGATGTAGCAAAGAATATGTTTAGCGAGTCCTGAAGTGATCTATTCCTCTTACACCTCAATTTTACATTAAACACCACCACATCATACTTTTTATCCATTTATTGTTACTCTTAATGTTATGGAACGTCCATGAGACGAGGCAGTTCCTGCTATCACTTCAAGCTGCAATATATGCAGTCATTTTATCTTATTGTTTTTATACAACTGAGGGTTAAGGGCCTTGCTCAGGGGCCCAGCAGTGGCAGCTTGGTGGTCCTGGAATTCACAACCCTCTGATCATTTGTCCAACACCTTAACCACTAAGTCTCCACATCTGCCTTTACCCTGAAGTTGATGAGACAAAAAAATGCCGCTTGTCACATGATTATGAACTCCCAAAGCCCAAAGTAGTGAAATTTTTCCTGTGCTAAAAAGCTTAGCTTCTTTAACCAGCTTTACCTCGGTTTCAAAGAACAAAAACTGGAAACACCTTCTAGAACTTTGTCAAATGTTCAAATATTAAATTATACTCTTCACAAGTCCTGCTGTTGCTATAGAAACGATAAAGCATTATAAGTGGCATGCTAATATAAACCTGTGATTTGATAATACAGTCAGAACGGCTGCCTGAGCTGCTGCTTTAGGAAATTAATCACATTCTGACCAATAAGAACTGAGAATTTAGTTGTCAAGGTAGGAATCAGTATCTATTGCTGTATTTTGATATAAAATCAAAAATATTTGCGTTTTTCAAAACACAAAGTTGAACTTTATATTCTTGTATTATTTGTATTTCATCACTGAGTGTGTAAGCTTGAAGGGAATCACAGCTGGGAGGCATGTGCACCACGAGGAGAGGCGCTCTCACACACACACACACACACACACACACACTAACACAGAAACTACGAGGGATCCCACACCCGAGCCACGTCCTTTGTCTGGACTTCAATAGAAACTCCAATGGGGTAGCAAATGGCTACAGACTGGTTTTGGTGAACAACAACAAAAGCCAAACAGACGAGGAAGGCAGAGGCTCTACGCTTTGAACACTAAAGTCGAACCAGATGCACGAGTCATCCAGGCTCACAGACTTAACAGCAAATCTTGGAAAAATAAGCAAAGTAGTGTCATTTTGATAGCCTGCAGCCAGCTATGAGCTCGGTGTGTGCGTCTCTTCTTTTTGGTCCTCGCACAGAGGCTGTGTTCATTAGGTTCTTTCACAGACGCCCAGGTCTTCGCACAAAACCGTGTGTGTGTGTGTGTGTGTGCGCGCATGTGCTCAGGACAGAGTTAGGGGGGTCGACTGACGTTGTCCAGACACGAGACAGTGCTCTTGAGCAGCGTACGGCCTCACGAGACTCCTCGAGTCAGTGCTGACGCACATGGACAGAGCGCACTGCTTAATAAATCGACAACTGGAGGGGATGCAGAGATGCACAACAGCAAAAGCGAGAGCAGGGCAGGGGAGCGTCTCGCCTCGTCTGTCTTCATTTCTCTGGAAAGCGAAAAAGACTTCCTGAGCCTCTGAATTTATGAAGTGCGCTCAGTTTTAGGCTGCTGAAAAATGCTGCCAAAATAAAACTGTCCCTATTAATTGGTTTACGTCAAACTGTCCCTGCCGAGCACTCGGTCAAAGCCACACTCTTACTCACTGACAGCAAGTACACGCTTCAGCCAAGAGGAGGGGTTTTTCTTTCTTTCTTTTTTTTTTTTTAAGGCTTTAGTCAGGTTTTTGATTTATCATCCTGCTGCCAACTAGACCTCAATCCTTCTCTTCTTCCAACAATACAAGCCTCTGCCCCTTTAAAGCCACACAATAAAAAAAAAAAAAAAAAAAAAAAACTAGGGCACTTAGCTTCCAACCTTCCCCTGCCTTAACCCTGCGTCCTTCATCGTTCTGGTTATTTCTTTTCGGTTTTGGTGAGAATGCCATTTTAAGGGACTATAGATGTGGTGATCTCAGGTATTTGCTACACCACATGTTCTTGTTCATTTTCTCTAATAGATTTTTTTTTTTAAAACAGTCATGAGATTCGTCTGAGATTCGGGTTTGCCTTCGATCCTTCTCCACTAAACCATACTTTAGGTTCTCTAGCTTGGACTAACGCAATGACACGCTCGGTATCTGTAGCTAAACTGGAAGTGGGTGTGGCTTAGGTTAACCTGAAGGTTTTTGGTACTCTCTAAAACCTGGCCCAGCTCCTGGAAAAAAGATTCACAAATTCATTCATAAATTTAAACAACACTGACTTTTGCTTTAGGTTCTGCTACATTCCAGAAAGTTTACTGGACATGACATCAGATCACACTATAAAGCTGGAAGTGCTGCTGCTAGACAAAATGAGGTCCTTTATGCTCCGTTTCTAAAAACTGGACACAGACTTATGTCCAGATATTTGTCATCTTTCTGATCGTTTTCATTTTTTTTTATGCTGTACGTTCACACTAGAAGATTGCCCGTTTTTTTCTTACTCACTATTGTGGGTTCCTCCTGTCAGATTTGAATAGGAGGGAAAAGTGAAGCAAGTGTTCATGGGAAAAGCCGGTTGCACAACAGCCTGCAAGCTGTGCTTTTTGAGAAGACACTGGCCCTTTACAATTGTAGCGTCCTCATTAAAAGCTCAACCTGGAGCTACACAAGCACTTCTTGTTCAGAAGAGTGTTTTTTATTTAGTGTGTGTGTGTGTGTGTGTGGGGGGGGTCCTGGGAATTGAGTGCAAATCTTTTACGTCTCACAATAAAAGAACACAATAAATATGATCTTGTGCATTGGAAAGAGAAAGTTGATTCATAGAGTTTCTGAAATTTCTTCACCATTGACACTTTAGTATCTTGTCCTAATATTATTTTAATGGGCGTTATTTTAAAACACTATTCAATCATCCGTAATGGTACCAGAACTCCCTTGAACACAAGCGGTTGCAAAACAAGCGACGAACACTTTCAATTACAATAAATAAATGAATCTTGGCTAAATAAACACACATACATTCCTGCATACTAACATTCCTTCTTTACGTCAGATCTCCGAGGTCTGCCCTGACCACAGTCCTTCCCTTTTTTGCGCATAGAATGAGAGCATGTGACTCAGGAGGACATCAGGATCTCATGGGTTTAGTGCAAACGCTTGTCATCCCACACTGACCCCGCTGGCATGATTGCTGCTGGACAGCTCAAGAGCCACACAGTCACACGAGTGGCACAGACCGCTGACCCTCAGTGAGTGACACGGGGCCGAGGCTGGAGCGGTGCTGGCACGGGAGACCAGTTTAACCTCGAGTCAGGAGCCGTATTAA